>NC_025703.1:23252324-23365913 GCF_000633955.1 Camelina sativa | reverse complement strand
GAGCTTATACGCATCAGGCCATCTAGTGAACATAAATATTCGCCATCCCAATTATTAACGGGTCATGAGCCAGACATATCCCATCTAAAAATATTCGGGTGTGCCGTTTATGTACCGATTGCTCCATCACAGAGAACAAAGATGGTTACTCAAAAGAGGATGGGAATATATGTTGGATATGATTCTCCCACCATTATTAAGTATCTAGAGCCAACTACGGGTGATTTATTTAAGGCTAGATACGCGGATTGTCAGTTTGCTGAATCTGAATTTCCTATTTTGGGTGGAGAGACGAACAAGCTGGTCAAAGAAATATCATGGAATCCAACATCCTTAAATTGGCAAGATCCTCGGACTCTAGCATGTAAGGCAGAGGTCCAAAAGATTATACATTTACAAAAGCTAGCTAATCAATTGCCAGATTCCTTTGCTGACCCAAAGAGAGTTATGAAATCGTACATACCAGCTTGTAATGCACCGGTACATATTGATGTTCAAAAGGACCACAATCAAGTTGCTATAGAGTCTAAGGCACGTTTGAAACGTGGTAGACCAATAGGTTCCAAAGATAAGAACCCTCGGAAATCTGAGAAAGGTGCAAATCAAACCGAGGTTAAGGAAAATATAGACATGGCCGCGGCAAATCCTAAGGTACCGAATGAGGTTTGGGACGTTGAACCTCAAGGTCCTGAAGGTAATTATAATAATGGGATCTCAATAAATTATATCATGTCTGAAATTAAATGGAACCGAAAAGATGTCGACATTGATGAAATATTTGCATACAAGGTAGCACTTGAAATAAATGAGGATCATGAACCCATGTCCATATTAGAGTGCACTCAAAGTTCAGAATGGTTAAAATGGAAAGAAGCCATTGACGTGGAGTTAAATTCATTAAAGAAAAGGAACATGTTTGGTCTGATCTTAAGGACACCATTCGATATAAAGCCAGTTGGACACAAATGGGTCTTTGTAAGAAAGAGAAATGAGAATAATGAAATTGTGAGATATAAGGCACGGCTTATAGCACAAGGATTCTCTCAAAGACCAGAAATAGATTATGAGGAGACATACTCCTATGTGATGGATGCAACGACTATTAGATTTTTAATAAGTCTGGCTATAAGAGAAAAACTTGATTTGCGGCTAATGAATGTAGTGACCGCATATTTATATGGTCTATTGGATAATGAAATTTATATGAGATTAACAGAGGGTATTGAGCTCAAAGATAAGAATGGTTCTCGAGAACAATACTGCATATGGCTAAACAAATCCCTTTATGGACTGAAACAAAGTGGACGTATGTGGTACAATAGATTGAGTGAGTACCTAGCCAAAGAGGGCTATAAGAATGATCCCATCAGTCCATGTATTTTTATAAAGAAGCTTGCAAACAAAGGTTTTGTAATCATAGCAGTATATGTGGATGATTTGAATATCCTAGGAACCTCTAGGGAAACCGCCCAAACAGTTGAATATCTCAAGAAAGAGTTTGAAATGAAAGACCTAGGTAAAACTAAATTCTGTTTGGGATTGCAACTTGAGTACATAAATGATGGAATCCTTGTGCATCAAATGGCATATACTGAAAAGGTACTCAAGAGGTTTAATATGGACCAAGCTCACCCATTTCCTAGCCCATGATTGTGATAAGCCTAAATTTGGACAGTGATCCATTCAGTCCAAAGAAGGACGATGAAGAGATTCTCGGTCCAGAAGTGTCATACCTCAGTGTTATAGGAGCATTAATGTTTTTGGCTAGCCACACTAGACCAGATATTTGTTTTGCCGTGAACCTCCTAGCAAGATTTAGTTCTTGTCCGACCCAAAGGCACTGGAACGGTATCAAACATATATTGTGTTACCTACAAGGAATGTTGGATTTGAGTTTATTTTATACTAACTATAACAAAGAAGGTTTAGTTGGTTTTGCTGATGCAGGTTATCTATCCGATCCACATAATGCAAGGTCTCAAACCGGCTATGTGTTTACGCACGGTGGTACATCAATTTCGTGGCGTTCGATGAAGCAAACCATAGCGGCCACATCATCTAATTATGCAGAAATTTTGGCTATGCATGAAGCCAGCCGTGAGTGTGTGTGGTTGAGATCAATGACTCAACATATCAGGTCGGATTGTGGCATGGCCGATGACAAGGAAGCGACTATCATATATGAAGACAATACCGCTTGCATCGCACAGCTCAAGGAAGGGTACATTAAGGGAGATCGGACGAAGCACATATTACCTAAGTTCTTCTTCACACATGAACTACAAAAGGCCAGAGCAGTTCAAGTGGTACAAGTTCCATCATGCGATAATTCAGCCGATCTCTTCACCAAATCATTACCCACATCGACATTCAAGAAGCTCACGCACCAGATTGGAATGCGGAAACTTACTTTTAGTGATGCTTGGAACAGGGGGAGTAATGCGTGTTGTACTCTTTTTCCTTCACCATGGTTTTGTCCCACTAGGTTTTCCTTGTAAGGTTTTAATGAGGCAGCGTCCCCAAGCGTATTACGGTGATCTCTTAGCATTTGCACGGTTATGTCATCCAAGGGGGAGTGTTGTAAATCACTTGGAGTGGATCTCCATAACCAGCCCATTCACATGTCCAAGTCAACAAGGCCCATTGGCCCTCTTCTCTTATTCTAAGTCGGTTTAGGAATCCTATTGTACTTAGGGCTTTATCATTTACTATATAATGTACTATTCGATTGAATCATTAATAATACAAGAGGATACATCCTTCGAGTATCTCTACTTTCACAACACCTATTGAATTGAAAATTGTTGCTTTGAGGAGAACCGGAAACAATTCTAAAGAAACGGTACGTGGCAATATTTGATTGGATGTTGATTAAATATAAAACACAATTTTTTCCACATTTTCTTTTTTCTTTTCCCGAATATCTATCTCTTTCCTCTCTTGACGGTGAATCCAGATTCTCTTCAGTTTTAATTGATTTCAATCGAATGCTTTTTTCGGGCACGAGTATAGAGACGAGGTAGATGCAGGAGCTAACGAAAATGAGGACACCGAAGCTCAGAAAAAAATGGCGGCAATTTCTAGGGTTTTTGGAGGGTTCAAGACAATTATGGCGAAGGTGGTGACTGTTGAGGCCGTTATTGTCGCTGGAGCTGATGGTAAAGAAAGAAAAGGGGTGTTCAAGGTGTTTACAGTCTCTCAGCCGTTGGCTAGCTTCACGGAGAAAGCCAACTCACTCGTGGTACCGCCGTGAAAAAGGTTTGGGAGTATGTTAAGCTTCACAATCTCCATGTTCGTTGATTTGGAAGATTTCTAGGGGGGGTTTTGTTACTTTTCTTAGATCTCTGTTACTTATGAACTTAGGGATTTGGTGTTCCTTCAGCAGAGACTTCAGTAATGGTAGAGAACAGATGATTGTTGCATGTAGACAAGTCGAGTAAGCTTTTTGTTTTGGGATTTCTAAGGCAGATGAGTTGATTGTTGTATAGAACACAGATCTTGAGTGAATGCATGATGTCTTGTGGTAGAGAAGGGATTGTTTTGTTGTGAATATATACGACTAAGAATTTTTGTTGGGGGTGGATCTGCACCCCCACAAAAGGCCCAATCCGGGAGAAGGCCCAAGAATAACAATCTCAAGGGAGGGTATTACAGTCTTTCCGGAGACGAACCGACATAGTTACCTATAAATACGGATGTACAGTGTCCGTATAGAAGAGAAAAAAGGGAAGACGAGACGATCTCATTCATAACTTGTAAAACTTTGACGAGCTCGTAGCTCATCATTTTGAACTGGTCGCTTGTTAGCTCGACTAATCCTTTGTAGTCCGACCCCTTTTTGTGCCCCGACACCAAGTTTAATAAGAGAACTTCGACCCTCTTTTACCAAACTAAATATTTGTTACCTATTTGGACATCAACAATTTATTGAACCGGATGAAGAAGTCACACACCCAGGAGTTCACTCGCCACTCTCCATCAAGAAACAAATGTGCAAAGTCCGTGTTGAGTTATCAAGACCACAGCGTGTGTATAATCCGGGTCATAAGTTACCAAGACCAACATGTGCTAAACTGAGGTTAAACTACCAAAGAAGAATGTGCAAACCTCGGATCAGTATTGAAGATGAAGTTGTGCAAATGTAGGGTCAAGATATGTTGATAAATATGTACAAACCTAGGGCTAATGAATGGAGTGAAGAAGGCCCTAGGATTCAAATAGAGTTTGGGCGGCAAAAGGTGGTCCCATGTGAGTTTGGAGTCAATGCAAGTTGCAAGGAGTCACATGTGACCTAAAGATCCGTTTAGGAGGTGTCCCTATCTCTCTTGGGCGTCCAACAACATTCAAATATCACAAGTTGCTATTAGAGAAAGAAGGAGCAAGTGGGAGAGTCACATATTGGCTTAAGAGGTCACTTTGGAGCTGTCACTATCTACATGCTTGGGACCAGCTCTCCTCTCTCTTCATGTCACTTTCTACACACCCAAATGTGTATATGTGTATGTATATGTGGCCGTTGTAATTAGGGTTAGAAGGGAGACACATAACCCATTCTCTCCTTGTATAAATATGTAACATATATCACTAATAAATTAAGCTCTCCAATGGGGGGTTTTCCCCTTACCAAAAATCGTTTCTTATACATTCAAATGGGTAGATTCTAGTCTCTATAATCTCATGGAAGGACCAAGCTTTGGCAATGCTTGGTCTCTATCTTTCTTTCATTTTATACTCTTCACTATTCTCTAAACTATTCTAAAGGGTTATTTGGGTTATCTTTGGTGTGAGAGTTCTATTGCCTCTCATACTTATTCTTGAGTATACACAGCTTATATTGGCGTGTATAACTCCTTCTTTACCTTAAGAACACTCTCATTGAGTTGTATCTTAAAGGCTTTACACATGAACACACAAATTCCCCTTTAAGTGTTCTTCTGAGTTAATATTGGAGTAGAGTGTATCTTGCAGCTCACTCTCTCCAAATTCTAGCACAATTTGGCGCGCCAGGTAGGGGGAGCCAAGTCGAAACTTTCTTTAAGAACTTAGAAGACGGACCTACAGAGAATAGACGAGATGACAGGAAACACCAGAAACGAACGTCAAGGAGAAGGATCGTCAGGAGGAACGATCACCCCATCAACGGACCAAGCAGGGAATACAGCACTCCCTATGCCAGACGCTCCAAGAACCTACGAACAGTCCCGGTGAATTCATCATAGCTACAAACCTAATGAGCCCATCGATGACTAATGATGAATTCCTGAAGCAATTCTCGGTTTTAATGGAGAACAAAAATTCTCATGCCGACCTCTATGCCCTGACGCAAGATCGTCAGGAGTCGCTTTGGTCATTCATAGGACGGTTCAAGGAAATCGTCGTCAACGTTTCAATCCCAGATGCTGCGGCGATGGTCGCACTCAAGAATGCCTTGTGGTATGAGTCTCACTTCAAGGAAGAACTATCCTTGACACACGTGGAAACTTTAGACGACGCATTGCTCCGAGCAGCAAAGCATATTGAGCTCGAAGAGGAAAAGGTCGTCAATGCTAAGAAGCATGCAGCGACAAAAAGCACCACGACCAAAGAGCCAACGGTCATACCTCAAAAAGACGAGCACGCTGAGCCTCGACAGCATTTCACTAGGAAACAAGATCGGACCCGCCGGACCTTCGCGATCGGCGACGAGGCACAACAGAAACAACCTTGGAACGTCTACATCCGAAGAGAAGGAGGAGAAAGCAGCACGACTCAGTATTGCGATTAGCAACAAAACTGCACTCATGCAACCGAAGAGTGCCGCTATCTCCAAAAGATCTTGATGGAACGATACAAAAAGGGCGCAATAGTAGTCGAGTCTGACCAGAGCAAGACGTCTCGACCCGGGAGAAGCAATTCTAACCGAGGAGAAACTATTGCCCGAAAGTTCGAAAGCAAAGATTCCAAGATTCTCGACGACCAAAGTGGGGATGAACTGGAGATGACGGACGACGTCGCCCACGAGAAGCAACCTCGTGCAGATCGTCGGCTTGACCAAAACCCACCACAACCCAACCGAAGGATAAATACGATTATGGGAGGATTGACAGGGTGCAACGACTCGGTTAGGTCAATTAGGGACTACACCAAGAAAGCCAAGATGAAGAAGTCCTGGCCATCGAGAATCGATTCCCCAGACACGCTGATATCCTTCGACAATAGCGACCTAGAAGGGTTAGACCTACCACACAACGACCCATTGGTTGTCGAGCTTCTCATAAGTGAAAGCCAAGTCA
The DNA here is from genome assembly GCF_000633955.1 of Camelina sativa. Classification (NCBI taxonomy): domain Eukaryota; kingdom Viridiplantae; phylum Streptophyta; class Magnoliopsida; order Brassicales; family Brassicaceae; genus Camelina; species Camelina sativa. The sequence continues at coordinate 23,359,641 of NC_025703.1, read as the reverse complement.
CAAAAATATTGATCGATACCGGAAGTTCAGTGAATGTGATCTTCAGAAATGTCCTAGCTCAAATGGAAATAAGCGAAAGCGACATCATGCCGGAGTGCCATTCGCTAACAGGATTTGATGGGGATTCCCTTATGTCAGTCGGCAACATAGATCTGCCAAACTTCGTTGGGGGAACAGCTGGGTATTTTCGGTTCGCTGTCCTTGACAAGCCTACTATCTACAACGTCATCCTGGGAACCTCGTGGCTCCACAAGATGCGCGCAGTTCCATCAACATATCATCAATGCGTCAAATTCCCAACCCCGAAGGGCGTATACACATTACATGGTAACCAACAGAGTGCGAGGGCGTGCTTCTTGATTGAACACAAAATGTGTACGGCAAAAAAATTATAGCAATCAAAGCAACGGATCGGCGATGACAGCTCGTCGCCAACAGATGGAAAGCCGATCCCGATACAACAAGGCGTTACCGCGACAGAGGAAGTGATCATCGACGAATCCGACGCGAAGAGGCGCGTGATCATCGTAACAGAGTTGACTTCGGAGATGCGCAATGAGCTTATCCTCTTTCTACGAACTAACACGGCAACGTTCGCGTGGTCAATGGAGGACATGAAAGTTAGGACCAGAGCGATCGCAGGCGGTCAATGACGAAGTGAAAAAGTTACTCGGAGCCGGTTCGATTATCGAGGTAAAATACCCGGAATGGCTGGCTAATCAAGTGGTCAAAAAAAAGAAAAATGGCAAGTGGTGGATTTGCGTCAACTTCACCGATCTGAACAAACCTTGTCTGAAGGACAGTTTTCCACTACCAAGAATCGATCAGCTCGTCGAAGCCACCGCCGGCAACGAACTCTTGGCCTTTATGGACGCATTCTCGGGGTACAACCGGATCTTCATGCATAAGGAAGATCGAGAAAAAACTTCATTTATTACGGATCGGGGAATCTATTGTTACAAAGTGATGCCCTTCGGTTTGAAGAACGCTGGAGCGACCTACCAAAGACTAGTCCACAAGATGTTTGCCAAACAGCTTGGCAGAACCATGGAAGTGTACATCGACGACATGCTTGTAAAATCAAGGAAAGCCAGCGAGCACATCACTCATCTCCGACAATGTTTTGACACTCTGCACAAGTACGGCATGAAGTTGAACCCGGCGAAGTGCACCTTCGCAGTTAAGTCCGGCCAATTTCTTGGCTACCTGGTGACTCGACGAGCTATCGAGGTAAACCCAAAACAGATTAAAGCAATAATCGACTTACACGCACCATGAAACGCAAAGGAGGTACAGCGACTAACCGCTCGGATAGCCGCCTTGAATCATTTTATATCCAGGTCGATCGACAAATGTCTCCCATTCTACCAGATCCTCAAGACTAAAGGGAAATTCGAGTGGAATGAGGCTTGCCACGCGGCTTTTGCCAAACTGAAAGAGTATCTGTCAACCTCACCAGTTCTAGCCAAACCAGAGAATGGCGAGACCTTATTTCTTTATATCGCCGTATCGGTATCTGCTGTCAGAGGCGTCCTAGTCAAAGACGATCGAGGAGAAGAACGACCTATTTTCTATATCAGCAAGTCGCGTGACGATGCCGAGACACGATAACCAACCATCGAAAAAATCGCCTTGGCGGTCGTCACCTCCGCAAGAAAACTTTGCCCGTATTTCCAGTCGCACACCATTGCTGTACTGATCAAACAGCCCCTACGAACGGTCCTGCATAGCCCGAACCAATCCGGACGACTGACCAAGTGGCAATAGAGCTCAGCGAATATGATATCGAATAACGCACCCGCCTAGCCGCCAAGTCCCAGGTCTTAGCAGACTTCTTGATCGAACTTTCTATCGGTAATGATGAGCTGTACCACACCGACCCTTCGACGGAGAGATGGACTTTACACGTCGATGGAGCCTCTTCGCATCTCGGTTCAGGGGTCGGGATCCATCTAACGTCCCCAACAGGATAAATCCTGGAACAGTCATTCCGACTTCGATTCCAGGCAACAAACAATGTCGCCAAATACGAAGCATTAATTGCCGGCCTAAAGCTTGCCGACAGAATGGGAATCAAGCGAATTCGTGCTTTCTGCGACTCTCAGCTCGTCTCCAACCAGTTCAACGGCGAGTACGATGCCAAAAGCGACTGGTGGCGTACCTTGACGTCTTTCAAATTCTCTCCAACCTCTTCAGCGAGATTGAGCTAATCAAAATTCTAAGGAGAGATAATGCCCCAGCCGATGCCCTGGCAGCACTCGCCTCGACCTCTGACCCCGATCTCCGACGTGTCATCCTAGTCGAAAGTATTGACTCGCCAAGTATTAAAAACGCTCAATCGGCGACCTGCCTCGCACTTCATCAGCCGAACGAAATCAGAACCACATGGAAGGCCGCAACATCAAGACGGGACTTCAAGCCTCCATCCGAGAACGACAAGACGGACTGGCGAGTCGAAATTCGTGCTTATCTGGCGGACGGCGATGTGCCAACGGATAAATGGGCAAAACGATGATTGAAAACAAAGGCTGTCCACTATACTCTAATGAAGGAACATCTACTCCGGTGGACCGCATCAGGATCCTTACTCATTTGTCTACCCTGCAAATATATCGAGCGAGTCATGATGGAGACACACGAGGGAGCTGGAGGAAACCATTCAGACGGCCGAGCCTTGGCACTGCATATTAAGAAACACGGTCATTATTGGCCGACCATGATCTCTGATTGCGAGAAGTTCGTCGCCAAATGTGAGAAGTGCCAACACCATGCACCCATTATCCATCAACCAACCGAGCTTCTCCAAACCGGTGTAGCCCCATACCCATTCATGCGATGGGCGATGGACATAATCGGCCCTTTGCCCATGTCAAGACAGAAACGTTACATCCTCGTCCTGACCTACTACTTCACAAAGTGGGTGGAAGCCGAGTCATACGCCAACATTAAAGCTAAGGACGTCCAGTTGTTTGTATGAAAGTTCATCATCTGCCGACATGGGCTACCGTAAGAGATAGTCACCGATAACTGCTCGCAGTTCTCTTCCTCCAATTCGAGGATTTCTGTGCTAAGTGGCGGATCAAGCTACGAACATCAACCCCGAGGTACCCCCAAGACAATGGTCAGGCCAAAGCAACAAAAAAAAACTACACTTGATGGCCTCAAAAAACGAATGGATGCCAAGAAGGGTGCCTGGGCCGACGAGCTTGACGGGGTGCTATGGTCCTACCGGACGACCCCACGACAAGCAATAGGACAAACCCCATTCTCTATAGCTTACGGGATGGAAGCAATGGCCCCTGCCGAAGTCAGCAGTTCCAGCCTCTGAAGAATGATGCTCGTCCACGACACCAACCTCAATAACCACATGCTAATGGATCGGCTCGACGAACTCGAAGAAGAACGTGATAAAGCACTCTTGCGAATTCAAAACTATCAGCTCGCCGCAGCAAAATACTACAACAAGAAGGTACACAATCGACACTTCGACGAAGGAGATCTCATCCTGCGAAAAGTCTTCGAAAATACTGCCGAGCCAAATGCCGGGAAAATGGGGGCTAATTGGGAGGGTTCATATCATATCAAGCCGAGCCAAATGCACTTAAACCGCTACTATTATTAAAAAAAAAAAAAAGAAAAAAAAAGGGCAGTCCGGCTATGCATAGCCCGCCTTATAGGTTTTTGTTATCTATGGAATGTGAACTACGAGCGGCTTGATCCTTCCTGATCGGAGAGTACGTAGGCAGTCCCGTTCACGGGATGCAGCTGCCAGTAATATAAATTTTATTTTGGTTATCAAAACTTTCGGAGTATTTGCGAGATATACATATTGTTATCCTGCCCCGATAGCGACTCGTTGTCCCGACTTCTTACCAAAGCAGAGTCGCAACTCGCAAGTAAGGGGTAATCCGATCTTCACGAGTCGCACCTAACTTTAAAGAGAGAACTTACTGAGTCGTTAATGAATCGTCGTCCCGACATTTTACCAAAGCCAAGTCACAACTCGCAAGTGAGGGGTAAGCTGATCTTCACGAGTTGCACCTGACTTTAAAGAGAAAATTTACCGAGTCGTTAATGACTTGTCGTCCCGACATTTTACCAAAGTCGAGTCGCAACTCGCAAATCAGGGGTAAGCCGATCTTCACGAGTCGCAACTGACTTTAAAGAGGGAACTTAATGACTCGTCGTCCCGACATTTTACCAAACCCGAGTCGCAACTCGCAAGTCAGAGGTAAGCCGATCTTCACGAGTCGAACCTGACTTTAAAGAGGGAACTTACCGAGTCATTAATGACTCGTCCTCCCGAGATTTTACCAAAGCCGAGTTGCAACTCGCAAGTCAGGAATAAGCTGATCATCACGAGTCGCACCTGATTTAAACGAGCAACTTGTCTGGTCGTTAATGACCCGACGTCTCAAATAGAATACCTGAGCGTAATAAAAAAGAGAATAATAATTAATAAAAAAGGGTGCCAACACCCAACCAAAATAGTTCAACAATGGGAGCCGACCCCATAACGGCACATTCCCATCAAAAGAAAATAATAAAGGTTCGACGATCGAACTCTACACATGAAGAGGTCGCCCTCTAAATTCCCAGATCGGCATCAAAGGGCTCATGAAACTCCAACCCGGCGATGGTCGTCTACCAAAAACGGTACGAGTCCTGCAGCTCTTTCAGCCTATCCATCACAACGGCCGCATCCCTGGAGACCATCTTCTCGAGATAAGAGCTGGCTCCTACGACGCGACTGCTCTCGCAGAAGTAATGATCTGTGCTCTCCAACTAATTAATGTACCGGCGGAGTACGTCGACCCGAGTTCGGCAAGCATCCAGCTCAGCATGATCCTCAAAGGGTCTCCTACCGATGGGCTCCAGGTCGCCTTCCTAAGGTTCAGGAACCGTTGCCTCGGCCAATAACGCCTCACAGCGGGAGCGCTCCTCAAGCAGCCGATCCCATCTCCACTTCGGAACAAGCAGACCATCGCTGATCAGCAGTTTGAGGTGTTCCACGGTCCCATCCACACGACAAAACTGGAAATGGTGATCAAACATGCGACGCGTATCTAAGATGTAATTCCTTAGCCTTTGAATCCAGGCATGGTAGTACTCGGTTTCAGAACGGATCACGTCGTCAGGATTTACGGCAAGCCTTTCCCTCGCCCTCCTCAGCCAAGCTGACCTCATTGTCACAGGCATTAGAGCAGTTTCACCTACTTTACAACTAGCTATCTCTAGAGAGCAAACAAAGGAAAAGAACAGAAAATATGAAGTTCTAAAGAATAATTTATAGAGGGGAGTCACACTCATAACCGTCTGTCAATAATGAGCATCGAGAAAGGCAAAAGGCTTCGCGGATTAAAATGGGAGCCGACCTCAATACGGCAAAAGTCTTATGGAAGCCGACCCCAATACGGCACAAGACAAGTAAAGGGAGCCGAACCCAATACGGCACAAGACAAGTAAAGGGAGCCGATGCCAATACGTCACATAAAACACACACCGATTCATACAACGACCAGCAAATCATTCCTGGACGAGACCAGCAACCGGAGAGCTCAGTTCAGTAGCCTCGGCTTCAACCTGCATAACCTGCTTCTTGCTTGCTGCGGTCTCTCCCTGCTCTTCGACCTTATCCTCCGTCTCGGCGACCCGGTCAACCATCGTGGTATCTTCCTGCTCGTCGTCTTCCTCTTCATCAGGGTCTTCCCCAAACTTCTCGACTGTCTCTCCACCTGGAGACTCAACCCATTCTACTACCGGATAAGGCTCATTGAAGCACGTGGCGATGCTGAAGTCCCTGAGTTGGCTGACCACACGCATAACATTATCAACAACACCATCAACCAAGTATGCGATCTGACCATCAGCAGCCAGTGTCTCGAGCATACGAACATTCCCCACGGCTTGGTTGTACGCCAAGTATTTCGGACGTGATGCCTCGTACGCCTTGGTATACTCCCGATGTCTCCTCAGAATCTTCTGCGCACGAGTTGAGAGCATGCGATACGCCTTGATTTTGCAGAAATACCCGTATTCGTCGCGTCGCGCCCTCAGCCTCCTCGTCTCGGATTCAAGCGTAAGCTTCAGCTCGGCGCATGAAGACTCGACCGACTCCAATTTAGATTGAAGGGTGTCCCTCTCAGAGAGGAGTTCATTGTGATCGCGTTTAAACTCGGTGGCCTCATCAGCAAGTTTCTTGTTCGCACGACGAGCCTCTTCTAGCTGCTCCTCGAGTTGCGTGACACGATCAGAAGAGGGATTAGGAGCAGAGGAAGTCGGCTGAGAAGCCTCCAGCTCCCATATGCGATACTCATAGCGGGAGGATGCTCGGTTTATTAGCGCCACAAGCTAGTCAAACACGAAAACAAGGATCAGCCTTGGCCAGTTATAATCAAGAGAAGAGAAGGAAAAGACGAACCTCATAAGAAGCCCTCGCAATATCAGACATCGCCTCCTTTTCCTTCAGGTGCTCGACCGTAGGGAGTCGATATTTGCCGTAATAAATCTTACGGAACATTTCAGCACAGGCAAGGGTGTCGGTCGGTAAAGCCCGAGCCGCGGACGTGTGGCTAAAGTCCCAACGGTAATCCACCGTCTTCTGCTTTTTCGTCGGGACGGGGCATGACGAACTCCCACCATCCTTCCTTTTCGCAGTAGTGTGAGCGACTAACGAAGAACTACTCTTTCCTTGCGAAGGTGCCCCCGCTGATCCGGTTGGTCGGCTGGAAGGCGAGGAGGAGGGCAACACAACTTTCTTACCGGCGCGAGCATCCACGAGCCGGGCGTCAGGGGGAGGTGGTGGAGCTTTTTTGGACAAATCCATCCCCGAAGGACAAGCGCTCGATTCAGAGCGAGTGTGAGATTGACCCAATTGCGGAGTAGGTGGGGTGCCAGACGACTGGCGGTAGCGAGCGGATACGTCAGGAATTTCCAAATTTAGCCTTCCCATTTCTTTGCGCACAGGGTTCTTGCTCGTCGAACGAGGATTCGTCTTGTTACCTACAGAAGCTTTGCCTTTCCTCAGCTTTGTCCCTGGCCAAACGTAAGGACTCACGGCTCGGATTGCGTCAACTTCGGCTTGAAAGGCAGGAGGATATGGGAGAAGGCACCTTGGAGTGGCAGCTGCGAAAAACACGAAATAAAGTCAATGACGACGCTCAACATATAAAGACGAGTCGTTAAGTAAGGAGAACTACAAGATGAAAGGTTCCACCCAGAATATAAAGGGATCGTAGGATCCTCTACAACCCCCGAAACCTATTTCAAGGAAAAATAAGACCCTTCCCAATTATGGGTGTTTCCCTTTGCCCCCTCGACGAGAAGAGGTTTTCGCGAGATAACGTAATGGGTATCGGGCTTCTTCTTTCTGTCAAACGCGGTTAAACGAGTGAGCTCCTCAAAATGGTCGACTCAAAGCTGAACGCCCGCTTTCTCCGCTAAAATGGAGAGCCCAACGGCGTTCCGAAATGTCGCCAGAGCAAACTGAGATATCGAAGCCTTACGATTGGCAAAATATAGCATAATGAACGAAGAAAGGGGAAACGTGATTCCACACTCGGTGAAGATCTTCTCCGAAAGGCAGATAAAACCGTCCGGAACGTCCAAAGGGCAATGGTTCCATTCTGGGATAATGATGGCAGGCTGGGCAGATAATTCGCCGAGCCGAACTGCCTTCAGCGCCGAGTCAAGTTTACAAGAGGATTTGGGAACATAGGAGAGAACGTGCCCTATACCCACTGTCAGGTCGACAATTACCGGCAGAGATCCACGTCTGACGACACGATCCTCCGGGACATCCGGATCCCCAAGATCCTCGTCAATGAGGGAAGGAACCGAGCAAGGGAGACCAGACGAACTGGGGGTGGCCGCACTAGAGGATACGCGAAGTTGATGTTCAGCTAGGTCAGACGAATCAGGACTAGAAGACGGATCGGATGAAACCGGGCTCGGCACCGTTGGTTTGACCCTGCGACGAGCCAACTTAGCCGAGACACCAGAATCAGAAGAGGTCGCTTGACGGAGGTGGCTGGCCGCGGAGGAATCAGGAGAAGCAGATCGGGAAGAACCATAATGGAGATCTAAAGGAAAAATAAAGTGTGCGGGCGAGAAGAGAAAGGGAGAGAGAAGAATACCTGAGCGGATAGACAGGAAAGAAAACAGCAGGCTCCGGATGAAAGTGAAAAATATGGAGAGAGCAGTGGGTATTTATAGGAAATGAAGGGGGTTTTCGAAGCACTAACATTGCTATTTAGATGATTCGCGACTCTTCAAATTCCAGATCTCACGCGCCGTGGGTCTGATGCGACGTGATTTGACAGCTTTCCTCGAAGGATGGAACAACTCACGCGCGACCCTCCACTTCCCAGAACTTTGTCCGCCAAAGACCTTTCGTATTTCCGTCATTTGTCTGTTCCCAATCTGGCTCGTCAACCTAAATCAGATCAAGATATATAATAAGGCGAGGCTCGCCTGACAACCGACGAACCAATCTAACGACTTTCAGTTCTTCGCGCAAACTACGAACTGGAAGCGGGGGGGGGGGGGAATACTGTTGGGGTGGATCTGGACCCCCACAACAGGCCCAATCTGGGAGAAGGCCTAAGAATAACAACCTCAAGGGAGGTATTACGGTCTTTCTGGAGACGAACCGACACAGTTACCTATAAATACAGACGTACAGTGTCCGTATAGAAGAGAAAAAAGGGAAGACGAGACGATCTCATTCATAACTTGTAAAACTTTGACGAGCTCGTAGCTCGTCATTTTGAACTGGTCGCTTGTTAGCTCGACAAATACTTTGTAGTCTGACCTCTTTTTGTGCCCCGGCACCAAGTTTAATAAGAGAACTTCGACCCTCTTTTACCGAACTAAATATCTTAATTGTTACCTATTTGGACATCAACAATTTTGTGGGTTTGGTTGTGAAGATTATCTTGGAGAAGTTTGAAGCTTTTGATCTTTTTGAATGTTGGGGTTAGGTTGAGCTAGTTTGAATGGAAGAAAATGTGTTGGTTGGGTTAAGTATCTGGTCTTAAGCTTGAAATGTTGAAGAACTTGAAAGGTTTTGGTCTTTTGAGTCTTGGGAGTTTGCTATCTTTATTGAGCTTTGAGTTTTTTTGACTGGTTGAACAATGTATTGAGGGTGAGTGTAATTAATCATAGGCTGTAAGTGTTTGTATACTCATTAAAAATGCAAACTTCTGCTGCTTTGATTTAGCTGGATTTTGTTAGTAGATTTGATCTCTTAAATTCAAAAAATAAGGCAGCTTTTGACCGTAGACTTCTCTGTTTTTCGTTTTGGGGGATTCATAGCTCTGTTATCTTGAGTGAATGCATGTTATCTAACAGAGCTTTCTCTCTCTTTGCAGGTTGAAATTAACACTTCCAACTATGGGAAGTTGTGAATTCCGGGAGTCATTAGATGGATCCTTGCTCACTAAGTGCTTGATTCTTCTCTCAAGTGATGGTAATTCCTCGCTCTCTGCCAAAAATAGGGCTTTTATAATAGAGTGTAGGTTCTCCTTGGTGGATTGATCAAGATGATGCGGTTTGATTTTGGAGTCTTCGTTGTGTTCTGATGGCGTTGCTTTAATCACTCTTGATCGACCTAAAGCTTTCAACGCCATGAATCTAGGTCCGTTTTTAAGAAAGAATTAAGCTTTTTTTATGAAATGAGTAAGTTCAGTCATTAAAGAAACGAAATTTTTGCAGAAATGGATTTAAAGTACAAGAGCTTGCTTGATGAGTGGGAATCTGGCCTTTTGTGCTGGTAAAAAAATAAACTTCTTTTGTTGTTGTGTTGATATGTGGATTCTGGTTTCTAAGATTGTAGGCTAAAATGTGTGGCAAGTATAAATGCATCTTATAGAAAACAAAAGCTAAGTGATTGAGTCTTGGTTTTTTTGTGTGCTGTAGTTTGCTTTCAAAGGTGTTCCCTTTAGCTAAATTCAAACTGGATAGAATGTTTGTAACCATGGTCTTAGTTTATCTGCAGGTGGTGATGTGAAGCAGATTACAACCAAGAATCAATTGTCAGATATGATATTGATAGAGGTATGTTTGTGCTATTTTAGTCTATTAGTTTGATAAAGTTAAACTATGTGGTAACACTCTTTAGAGAACAAGGCTTTTGTCGGATTTACACCATACTTGATTACCCTCCATGATGTATGTTTCTTGTTTATGTGGTAACAACTCTAACTTTGCTTCATTTTAGAGTATTCACTGATATGCAAGATTGCTGGATACAAAAAACCATATGTCTCTTTAATGGATGACACAACAAGAAAGAGGTTTGTGTGTAGTATATAGTTTAACCATACATATTGTTTTTTTAGGAATATTCTGTTTAATATTCTGAATTTTGTACAATTTTATTGTTTTCTATTTCATGTAATATAAATAATTTAATTTTTATTGTTTTGTCATTTTTGATTAATTATTAAAATTTTGATAATTAATAAATAATTGTTCAAAATTTAATATTTAAATGATTGAGCAACCTTTTTTAGAATCCTTTAGTGGAAGGATAATTTGGTTTAAGTTCTAAGTGGATTGTTTTAATTAGTTTAGTATTAATTATATGGTTAGTTTATATTTGAGCAACTTAATAGAGTTGCTAGAGTGGACATGATACCTTCTTATATCCTCTTTGGAAGACGTTAAAAAAATTGAAAAGTTGGGAGAAGCAAATAAATTTTACTGTTGTACCTGTTCACTGGATCCAACTTGTCTTGAGGCAATACCACAAACCTACAACCAAGATGTGTTTAAGCACACTAAGTAAAAATTTCAACTATTATATGGACCATGAAGCCATCAAATCTTACAGATGGCATCACGAACATGGCTCCGGGTACAAGTAGGGTCGTGGCATAAGGAACCTATATGCGATCGAGTAAAACAAACAATCCTGTTTAATTTGTAATATTTTGCTGGTTTAATCAGCTTGAACTCTCTTGGACCAAAGATCTCGGTATATAGAAGGAACAACCATGGCAAGCTCAACTATACTTGAAAATATTATGGGTCATGTTTAACTTTCAAATTATGGATCTTAATTGTATAATATAATAAAAATGATTTTTAAAAATATATATATTTTTTTTTTGTTAAGAGTCAGTGAACTCACCCATGCTGACCACGCAACACTAAGACAAGCTGCGTGCATCACAAACACATAACCAAATTTAGTTGGTCTATATATATCATGATTAAGGACATCAATTTATATATTTAGGATGTCACAGAATAGGTGGGGAAAAATGAAGAAAAAAATAAATAGTTTCGAATGTTTACGTTGAAAAATTCCATAAGAAGCCCTGTTGATAACACCTTACGTTCCCCAATGGCAGAAACCAATATCGGCAATATAAACAGCTGAAAACAATAAATTTAGTAGCAGGTATTAATGAACAATATTTCTGTAATTGTAACCGATAACTATTACATGCATTTTACAATATTTTACCTGGGAGATGGAGCCAATTATGTTAACCAACAGCAAGAGCTCAGCAAAGTCATTTTTGTTGAACCCAAAACGGGCTTTCAGAAAATACTGTATTATTAAGCCCATATCCATCATTTGGTTATATATAAGTCACATATATTTACTTAGAGGACACCATATATGAAACGTACCTATTCTTTATCAAGCTGACCATATCTTTGAGAGAGGAATAATTAGTGTTGAAGACATGTGTCTTAGTTGGTGCGTCTCTTAGAATCGGCTCCGCCAACATCTTTAGATCACCACCATCATGAACCTCTTGATCATTTCTACCACCACCATGACTATCCTCTTCCTCATAGTTATAGTCATCATTATTGTGTAATCTCTCTTTTAGGAAAATTCTCATGTACACTAGGCCAACGAATAGTGACATAGCTGAAACCTAATATATTGCAAATTTTGTTGTACTCTCTCATATAGGCGAGATAAGGATATATGCTAAATAAAAATTTAATCTAAGTTAGAAAAAGGACGAATCTTAAGGGCATACTATTTTTTCTCAAACGTTTGGTGAATTTTCAATTGAAATTCCTACTGTATATTTTGTTAAATAACCAATATAAAAACTTGTAGAAACAAATCTTAAGATTTTTTTTTTTTTTTTTTGTGGTAAACTTAAGAAACTGATTGTGTGATTGAATCTTCTTTTGAGATTATCTCTTAATCTCGTCATTTTTGGGAAGTGTGTATTATATATATGATGATAATCAGATACCCGAAAAGTCGAAGCAATGGGTAAGAAACGAGCTGAGAATGTTGCACAAACTCCGGAAATCGATCTGACACCGGCTAAAACTACAAACATTGATATTCTTTCTCTGCCATGAACATTTTTGGCCTAATATAATCGAAGAAATGTAAACTATGAGAGTGTTTCAGAAGACCAAAACATCATATAATATGATCATATGGTAAAATGAGAACAAACTTTACCACATAAGCATGGGCAAGACAGTCAACGGTGCCTTCGCAGACCATATCGAATAGAATCTTGATTATATAATATGCATAGAAGAAACTGGTATCCCTTCTATACCCTAATATCGCTGCGAACATTTACTACATTTTAGCATAATTGAACACACATTTCAATTCTGGGAATACTATACTATTATTTATTGCTGTAAAAATTGTTATATTGATCAAAATAACTTATACACAATAATTCTGGGAATACTATACTCTAAATATTTTTTACGGTAGCATTTCTCAGTTTAACTCTTTATCTTTTCTTTTTTTAAATACTAAAATATACTTAAATAAATCTATTGTTGCAACATTTCAATTGAACCATCAACACTGAACCATCACAACATTTGATCTTTGTGACTAGTTATTGTAATTTTTAGTTTATTCGGTTATCCTTGTTTTAAAGTGTCTCGAAGCTTTCTTTAATTATATATATTATTTTTTTATTTAATTGAGTTTATTGCCCAACAGCCAACACCAATAACATTAAAGAAGTCGTTAAAAAAAGGAGAAAAATAAATGAGAAACCGTCAAAACATTAAAGGGGAACCATGTAATGGAATCGTGAGGTGTCCACAATCAGATAAAATAAATAAATAAATAAATCAAAATATCTTTTGTTGTAGTAGTTTGGCACACGTGATTAGTAAGCTATTTTTTTAAGATGTTTAGCTTTTTTAATTAGGGAGATTTACACGATAGTACACTTTATCTAAAACTTCTTTTACTTGACACATTTTTTGCTATTAGAATATTTTTTGCATCATATTTTTTAGTATTCATTAAATTTATAATTATTATATTCTTACTAAAAATAACAAAAAATACAAATATTTTTGTCTCCTTTCTCATTCTTCTCTCTCTTCATTTCTTTTTTTTTTCTTATTTTTCTTCTCTCTTTTTCATTGCATGTTTCATAGTAATTGTAACAAATGTAGCCAAATCTGACGATTTTTTACTAGAAAACATAAAAATGATGATCAATAACATATAGAAAAGATTTGATGGATGATATTATATATATTGAACATGAAACTAAATAATCATAAACATATAAGCATCTGAATTTGATTTTGTAGATGATAAATATATCAAAATACAAAATTTTAAAAAGATATAAATGTGGCTAAGGAATATATATATTGTTATCCACTATTCAAGATTATTCAAACACATATATCAAAGAAAGGGGGTAAGATAAACAAATAAAATAAAAATTATTTGGAAATAGAGAAAGAGTTAGAGAGGGTGAGAAAGAAAGATAAATGAAAGAAAATAGAGTAAAAATATAAAAAATAAAAAAAAGATGTGTGTTGAGAAGTAATGTGTTTGGAGAGAGAGAGTTAGAGGGTAAGAAAGTAAAACACTAGAAGAAATGTGTGTAGTGGTTCAAAAGTGTGTTAGAATACAATTTTTTAATAGAAAAGTGTGTTAGAATGCAAATATTATTTTTAATTATTGGTATATACAACTAATGATTGGTTTTTGCATGAAATTATTTTATTTTATTAGAACTGAAAACAAAAAAATTGTTAAGAAAAAAGTGAAAAAAAAAATTGTTAAGAAAAAAAAAAGGAACATGGGAAGAGTGAGTATTATTTTGATTCCATATCTGTCAGCAAAATTCCCAATCACTGGCATCATGACCATTGTCCCGAGTCCTACCGCCTTTTTCACCATTTTCACATGTCATTCTCGGATTGCAAATTTAAAAATATTGAAGTGTTTTTGGAAGTGTTTCGTCATAAGACTCATAACAACAAAAAAACCAGAGATATGTATGTGTAGATCAGTAGATATAAGTAGAGGTGGATACCACTTGTTGTACTCCGGTGAGGTAGACGGCGAGAGAACATGAATCCTTTTGGCCGGAGCAAACCGCGGCGACCGTAAAGTCAGTTATCACAGGCCTTAGCAAGAACTCGGCGAATCCCGACAGGAAAACCGTCGTCAGGATGTGTCTCAGCTCTCCAAGTCTATATTCTTCCATATCTCTCTTCTATTAACCCTCACTTCAAATTCTTAACTATACAATGTATTCCAGAAATGTATATATTATACAAATATCCTCGTGGCAATATTTCATATAATAATCTTTAACAAAAAAAGGATCATATAATAATCCTTGATATGATTAGATTTATAATTAGGCCGTCGGTACAAGTTGGTAGATGCATGTCTTTTTCATATTATAAACGCCTAAATTAATTAATAACCAAAAGACGGATTCTTTTAAGCAAGGAGAGACAAAGAAAGTTATGCGCTTTAAGACCATCTCCATCGGTATAAATAGAGAAGTTGGTATGGCTCTCTCGTTGAGCGACGATGATGGCGATTTTGGTCTTTCACACAGTTTCGTTTTTCCGGCCAATTTCTCCGTTAATTTCTCCATTTTGGAATGTGTTTCCGATCGGTAGACATGGATTTTTTTCCCCCATGGACTGTTGACGGTTTTTGTCTGTCAATTTTAATTGACAGTTATTTGTTTCCCTGTCTTTCGGGAGTTAACCATCTTGCAAAACCGCCATGGCTAGGGATATATAAATCTGATTTTGGTACTCATCTTCTCTACTTCTACACCACCCTCCCTACAGCCTCATAAGAAGAAGTTACGATGAGTGATTTCCTTCGCAAATCTGTGCAAGACCTCGATCTTGGAATCGATGATGTTCCAGTAATGATACCACCGGAGTTCTGTTCCCAGGCAGCGTCGATTAATCGCTTATCCATTGTGGTGACTACTGCAAATCCTAGAAAGCAGAATTTAAGGGCTTTAATTCGTCAAATGCCATGAGTCTGGGGAATGGCAGATTCGTGTGTGGGGCGAATATTAGAAGGAGGTAAAGCCCAATTTCGTTTCCAGAATGAAGAATCGATGAACTTGGTCCTCCGACGAGGCC
Source organism: Camelina sativa (assembly GCF_000633955.1). Classification (NCBI taxonomy): domain Eukaryota; kingdom Viridiplantae; phylum Streptophyta; class Magnoliopsida; order Brassicales; family Brassicaceae; genus Camelina; species Camelina sativa. The sequence goes on along the minus strand of NC_025703.1, from coordinate 23,344,257 downwards.
CCTGGTCTTTTAATGACTGGATGATTTCAACTCACCGATGGTACCCAAATATCAGTGAGGCTGAAATGAAATTCATCCCTTTTTGGGTCCAAATTCAAGGTATCCCCATACTTTATTTGACTAATGCTATGGTTCGGGGTGTAGGTAACCGTTTAGGACATGTGGTTGAAGTTGATTACGATGAGAATGTTAATCAAGTTGGGGCTGTTAGGGTACGGATCAACTAGAATTTAGATAATCCTTTAAGGTTTCAACGAGCATATCAGTTTGTGGCTGGAGAGAACTCTATTGTTAAATTCCGCTATGAGCGACTCCGCAATTTTTGTACCAATTGTGGTTCATTGAAGCATGATGCAAAGGAATGCGCGGCTTGAACTTTGATAATGGAGATCCAGACTCTTCTGATGATGAAGGAAATGATGGGGACAATCTTAACATGAACATGATGATGTCTCTCTCCCATCAGTGGACCCTGCAACCTTGATACCAGGACTCCAGCGACAAACATCAAACACACCACCAACACAGCCTCAGGGTACAACGACCAATAAAAGTCTTCCTAGCGTGTTTGAAGACACTGAACTCACAACAGAAAGAATCAGATACCTTCACGCCAAACATGTAGGGAAGGCTGATACTAGGATTTTTGTATGTCTATCCTAACAGGTTCAATTAACCTTATGCAGTTGTAATACTTAAGGTGTCAATCCAGTTGAGAATCTTTACTATCACTCAAGATGCAATCAAGAAGTCACAAGTTAAGCCAATTCAAAAAGAGTGTTTTTTTTCTAACAATCCTAGAATGGGAAAGATACAAAACGGAAATTGAATCACAGAACTAGAAACGAAAATGCATGACAAGAAGCAAAAATGTATAAAAACATAAACGAGTCTAAGCATGAACTAAAAAGGCAAGAAACGAAACAGTCTCAGAAATGTAATAAAAATCAGAAAGAAAGAGGTCCTAAGGATGGGAGTAATTGATGTCGGTGAAGTCTCCTAGTCTACAGAGTGTTTAACATGCCACAAGCAAACTATCCCTAGACAATGAACATCACGACTTAGCTAATCCAATCTCTTGGCAAAAGCTACTCAGACTCAACCACTTCCATACCTAGCTCTCGCTAGAGAAACATGGTCGAGCAGGCATGACAAACAAGTTCATTCACGTCAACAAACATCCTAGACAACTAATCTCTTAGGCTAGGAACGTAAGTCTCTGGCACTAGTTGGTCAGACATTTCATCGAACACCTTTTGGGTGCGGAAATGTCTAAAACCTAGTTCCAATTGATCAAAGAGAAACAAGTATTTCTAACTCTAGTCCAGAAAGGAATCATACAAATCAAAGCTTAAACACTCTACATCCTAAGATCTTCCACCTAATTTATCCCATCCTCAAGAACTACTACACTACTCAGATCCGAAAATCATCATCAAGGATGCAAACATAGAAAACATTGAAACAAGCATTATTAGGTAGATAAAAATAAGATGAACAACTTGTTGAAGAAATCAAATGAAAATACTGAATAAACTCAAAGGTCTCGGATTACAAGTCTCAGAACGTTTTTCGGTGGCTAGGTTAACCTTAAGGAAAAGAAACAATACGGGATAAAAGATAAGATGTCCCCCGGGACAAAGACTTAACAAAATGTATTAATAGTTAAAAAAACGTGTGAATCCCTAAAACTTAAAACGACAAGATAGAACGTTAGTTTGGGAATCTCCTGAAGCGTGTAAGATGGAGCACCTTCCTGACATGCACGATTTGGTCGATGTGCAACCAGTGGCTCGATTGGTGATTCGAGAATGGTTTGAGTGATGTGTTCCCGACTGGTGACATGAGAATGACTCGGGTGATGCGTTCCCGACTGGTGACCTGGGAGTGGCTCGGGTGATGCATTCCCGACTGGTGACCTGAGAATGGCTCGGGTGATGCATTCCCGAATGGTGACCTGAGAATGGTTTGGATGATGCGCTCCCGACTGGTGACCTGAGAATGGCTCGTGTGATGCGTTCCTGACTGGTGACCTGAGAATGGCTCGATTGAGTGTTCCCGAATGGGTACTTGAGAGTGGCTCGATTGAGTGGCTAAGAGTGGCTCGATTGCGTGTCTGAGAGTCTGCGTTTCCGACGTCTCCTAGACACCTGAAATACTCCGAAATGCACAATGTATGCAAGGATGATGCAAAAACTTCCTAAACATGCAAAGTGTATAAAAAAAGGTTCTAAAATGATGCAAACGACTAGTTATCCTAGCTAAATGTATGAAAAATGCATGCTAAGGAGATGCAAAATATAGACATATCAAAGGCGCAGAATGTCTTCAGTGATACTAACATATTGGAAGCAAAGTCTGGTAATGCACAAACGGAGTTCATGTTCCTAAAGAGAAAGCGGGTGAGGTTTGAAACAGATTTTAACAAAGCAGAAGCAGCGGAGGAGTGGGCAGTCCTGAGCAAACTCCGAAATAAGGGCAAGATTCAAGAGTCTGAAGGTTCCTGTTCCGCAACAAATGCTCTTTACGGAGGCGCGGGGGGTCCGGTACCCCCATATACAATATGAAGATCGTCTCCTGGAACTGTCAGGGCCTTGGTGCGCCACTGACTCAAATCCCGCCTTTCTCGTTTATGCCGTATAACTAAGTGTTCTGTTCTTTTTCTTATAGAAACTCTAAATAAGGCTTGTAACCTAGGTTTTAAAAACGTAATAATGCAGCCCCCACAAGGCCGAAGCGGTGGTTTGGCCTTGATGTGGAAGGATAATGTGAGTTTGTCCACTCTTTTTCAGGACGAACGCCTTATCGATGTACATATGACTTATAAGGATACTAGTTATTATTTGTCTTGTGTGTACGGTCACCCAAAACAGGGTGAGAGATACAAACTGTGGGATCATTTGACTACCATCTCTCATACATGTACAAGGACTTGGATGCTTATAGGCGATTTCAATGAAATCTTATCAAACGATGAAAAGATTGGAGGGCCTCCACGGGATGCTTGGACTTTCACAAACTTCAGAAACATGTTTGCTAATTGTCTTTTAAAGGATATCAAGACGAAAGGGGATTGTTTCTCATGGGTGGGAAAACGGTATACACATACAGTTACATGCTGTTTGGATAGAGCTCTAATAAACTCAATGTGGACAACAACCTTCCCAAAATCTGAGGGAGAATTTATGGAGTTCACAGGTTCGGACCATAAACCACTTTTGGTGGTGCTAGACAATACACCACCAACACGGAGCAAATCATTCCGTTTTGATAAACGGCTCCTAGATATTCAAAATTTTAAAGAGGTAGTTCGAGAGGGATGGAACCTCCATTCGCATTTGTTGAATATTTCAATCACGGATCAAGTTACAACAAGTAGACAAGCCCTTGCTAAATTACGCCATACCACATCTATGAACTCTGAATTGCGCCATCAAACTGTACCAAGCTCTTCTCAATAAAGGCATGGCGAGTACGAATTCTATAGAGAGACGTCACATACCACAACTACAGAGAGATCTCACCAAAGCATATAATGACGAAGAAACATATTGGAAACAAAAGAGCCGCAACCAATGGATGACTACAGGGGACCGTAACACTTCTTTCTTCCATGCTAGTACCAAAACTAGATTTGCGAAAAATGGAATAACTCAAATCAGTGATAAAGATGGACTAAGCTACAGTGGGGATACAGAGATAGGAAACCATGCTCAAATTTTTTTTAAGGAGGTCTATACAAGTAACAACCGTGTGGTCTCTGTCTCAGACTTTGCAGATTACAAAGCTACGGTGACTAATGAAATTAATGATGATCTCACAAGATACTTTGGTGACGATGAGATATATAAAGCTCAGAGCCAGATAGGTGATGACAAGGCCCCATGACCAGATGGATTTAAAGCAAGATTCTACAAGCATTGTTGGGACATAGTAGGTCCGGATATTGTTAAAGAGGTCAAGCTCTATTTCGAAACAACATGCATGAATCCCTCGTTAAACCACACAAACATATGTATGATACCAAATGTGACAAGTCTAGAAACATTATTAGATTATCGACTGATTGCATTATGCAACGTCCTTTACAAGATCATTTCGAAGTGATTAGTAAATCGATTGAAATGTCATCTAGATGGTATTGTATCGGATTCTCAAGCGTCTTTTAGCCCAGGGAGGGAGATCAATGACAATGTGATGATTGCACATGAACTCATGCACTCCTTGAAAGTACAGAAGAGAGTTTCTAAATCCTATATGGCAGTCAAGACGGATGTTAGTAAGGCATATGATCGAGTCGAGTGGAACTTTCTTGAAACAACAATGAGACTTTTTGGATTTTGTGACAAATGGGTTCAATGGATTATGGGCGCAGTAAAGTCTGTGCATTACTCGGTGTTGATAAATGGCTCACCACATGGATTAATAACACCACAGCGAGGGATACGACAGGGTGACCCTTTATCCCCATACCTCTTTATCCTATGTGTGGATATACTTAGTCATCTAATAAGATCTCGAGTAATAGATGGAGATATTCGCGGTATTAAGATTGGCAATGAGGTTCCTGCTATCACACATCTTCAGTTCACTGATGATTTTCTGTTTTTCTGCCAAGCTAACGTTCGAAACTGTCAAGCTCTCAAGGATGTCTTCGATGTGTATGAATACTATTCTGGACAACAAATCAATATGACCAAGTCAATGATAACCTTCGGTTTGAGAGTTTATGGTTCGACACTGAATAGACTAAAGACTATTCTAATGATTCCTAATCATGGAGGAGGAGGCAAATATTTAGGCTTACCTGAACAGTTTGGGCGAAAAAAAGCCGAAATGTTTCAATACATTATCGAAAGAGTAAAGGCTCGTACATCAAACTGGAGCGCTAAGCGGTTAACACCTGCAGGCAAGGAGATCATGTTGAAATATGTGGCTCTGGCTATGCCTGTTTATGCAATGTCTTGCTTCCAACTGCCTATGAGTGTCATTGATGAGATTGACTCCATATTAATGAATTTTTGGTGGGAGAAAGGACCAAAAAAACGAGGTATTCGTTGGGTGGTATGGAAAAGATTACAATACACAAAAAAAGAAGGGGGACTTGGTTTTCGTGACCTTGAAAAATTTAACGATGCACTCTTGGCAAAACAAGCATGGCGCTTAATACAACATCCAAATACCCTGTTTGCTAGACTTATGAAAGCTCGCTATTTCAAAGAAGACAACATATTAGACGCTAAACAGAAGAAAAATCAATCTTATGGATGGTCATCTCTGCTAGTTGGCATCAATGTTTTAAAGAAGGGGTCACAATATTTGGTAGGAAATGGGGAATCTATAAACATAACAAAAGATAATGTGATTGGATCCCATCCACCACGACCTTTGGAACTGAGCACCTCGGAGGTAGTTACTGATACGAAACTTAACACCCTAATTTCAAGGAATGGCTCTCATAGATATTGGAACAACGACCGAATTTAGGATTTAATTCATCCTCGAGACCATGAATTCCTATACTCAATCCATTTGCCGATTAGAAATTTGGAAGACAAACTAATATGACATTATACACCAGACGGTGTTTATACAATTCGATCAGGGTATTGGTTCTTCACACATGATCCTTCTAATTTTTTTCAAAGACCTCCGGCTCCGCATGGTTCAACGGAACTAAAAACAAAGATTTGGCGCCTTCCGGTTCTACCGAAGATTAAGCACTTTCTATGGCGAACCTTATCTGGGGCACTGGCAACCCGGGTCCGTCTGAGGTCGCGAGGTATGTGAATTGATACTTGATGCCCATGTTGCCGCCTAGAAGAAGAAACTATAAACCATACTCTGTTTACTCGCCCTTATGCAAACCTAGCTTGGAGATTATCAAACTCGGTTTCACAATCACAATTTCCTATAGAAGAAGTTGAGGAAAACATCACTACCATCCTGAGTACCATCAACTCATCAAGTGAAATAGTTGAAAAACAATTGGAACCTTTTTGGGTAATGTGGAGAATATGGAAAGCAAGGAACAATTGGTTTTTCAATAATCTTTGGGAAAGCCCCTCTAAAATTGTGATTAAGGCTCAAGCTGAAGTGTCTGCATGGTGCTCTACACAAATTCCACAACTCCATCTGCGGTCATCACAACGATCTCCACAACTACAAACTACATACTGGACTCTGCCGACTACACATTTGTTTAAATGCAATTTTGATGCCAGTTATGATCAACAAACTTCTAAAGCTCAAGGTGGATGGATTATAAGAGATCAACATGGTTGTTGGAAAGCTTGGGGATCAATTGATCTGGGTAAAGTGTCTTCTCCTTTAGTAGCGGAAACAAAAGCTCTGTTAACAGCTCTTCAACAAACGTGGATCCGTGGATACACATCGGTGACTTTCGAAGGAGATAGTGAAGTACTTGTCAAGATCATCAACGGTATATTTACTCGATGTGAGATTGAAAGCATGGTGTCCTATGTACACTTTTAGAAGCAGAAATTTCTCTCTCAATCAATTTGCTTCGTTAATAGATCTTGTAACATGGTAGCTGATTTCCTGTCCAAGTTATCAATGCCTGAATCATTTTCTTCTGCGTCTGTAAATCCACCATCAAACTTATTACTTTTGATGTAGAACGATTTGAAATAAATAAATTTTATTTTGACGAAAAAAAAAATAGAGAAGTTGGTGTGTTTTAAAAAAAATCATAAATTAACGATTTGAGAGAAACTAGATAAATACCTGCCTTATGAGAGGGCTTATGGTTTATCGTTTTTAATGTAAAGTTTATTTTCGTTTTTTTTTTAATTGTAGAAAGCTTGAAAAATATAATTTGATGTCAATTGTTTTAATACTTCACATACGTTTTCTCATTTTATAATTGAATTATTAGATACATGCATGAACAACTTTGTTTTGAGAAATTTAAACATTCTACTAGTCGTGTCTATAACTTCATAAAAAAATATTTTAAATGAAAACTAGATCTAAAAGATGCATATTTTGTAATAAAGAGTCTTTTTGTTGAATGAATTTTACATTCATTCAAATTCAAAAAAAAAAAAAAAGCTTCAGTATTTCGATATACTCATACTTAAGCTTCTCAACTGTTTGATAAAAAAAAAAAAAAAAAGCTTCTTAACTAAATACTATGAAACAGTAACATTTTCTATTATCAACAATTGCAGTTTGGCTAACTCCTTAATAGATATAATTAAGATAGACAACTATACTAAAGAGAAAAAGGATGGAAAGTTAGTAGGATATGATTGTATTGGTTCCATTTCTGCTATTGAGGATGGTCTACGAAGTAAGTTCTATGTTCACAGCTTTCATCCTTTTTTGTAGCTTGATATATCATGGTTTTTACGGTTTTTAACCATGGTGTAAGTGTGCTTTTTGAGTTTTTTGATTTGTTTTCTAGGTTGTTTTTGTGTCATTACAGGTTTTCTAGGATTTTGGCACGGATGGAGCGAAATGGAGCAATTTGGATCATTTTGGAGCATTTAACCCGGAGGAAACAAACTTGGAGTCGAATAAGAGTGATGGTGTCAATCAAAACCACCTTGGTGTCAGTCGACACCCTGTTTTATCCGACGAGAGAATAAGAATTGGAAGTTTTACAATTTTGCCCGAAGTTTTCCATAATTGCAACATAAGCCCCTGGACGTGTTTTAGGATGTATATATTTTATTTTGGGGTTTTAGAAACTGGGAAGTTATTTTTCTAGCAGTTTTTGAGAGAGATATTTTGAGAGCTTTTGGGAGAGACAGATCTGAATTCTTTCTAGGGAGAAGATTTCTAAACTCCCTCTTTTACTTTTCAATATCTATTGCATGTTATTCAGAATTATGATTTGTTATTCATTAAACATGTCTGAGTAGTTTGCTTGTTAGGTATATGGTTTTTCATAGGGTTTTTATGATTTATTAGATCTGTGATTTTAGGGGTCTTAATCTTTTATGATCTTCATCCTTGGTTGTTCTTCATAATAATTCTTGATTGATCACCTAGAATTATTATCATAGGGAAATAAATTGATATGAGAATATAATTGTTTTTCTAAATAAAACCATTGAGGAGCAAAATTACTTTTTACAAAGAGATTTGAATTAGTAATTTTGTGAACTTATCTAAACCTGAATTTAAAGCTGATTTTTAACCTAGAATTTTTCAAAGAGATTTGGATTTTCTGGTTTTAAATTTAGATAATATTTACAAATTGTGTTTAGAGTTCCAAATCTGATTTTAATTTCTTGAACCTTAATTAATTTACTGATTTAATATTTCATATTTTCCTGAGAAATTCCCTAGGCTTAACCCTTTGATTTTCTGATTTCACAACACTTTTATTTGAATATTTGCATGCCTTTTCAATAATTAATTAACTTGTTTAGCGTAATAACAAAACTCGATAATCTATTGTGTTTGATTTTGAGTCTCTGAGGAATTCGACCCTTAAGTACTATAGTGATCTCTTGTTTGAGAGAGTAGCTCCAGAGATTAATTTGAGCATATCAAATTTTGGCACCGTTGCCGGGGACTCTTTGATCTACCATTAGATTTGAGTTTTTAATTTCGTGTAAATTTTTCTTTTTATTTTCTACTTACACATTTTTGTTTTTCTTCTCTTTGGTGTTTCAGGTACATGCCTAATAAGCCTAACACAAGGAGCAACAAGATTGGTCCTACTGTGAAGCTTACAAATCAAGAGTTGGGAAAACTTGAGCGTGAAAACCGAAAAGCAGCCAAATCATTGAAGATGGATAACACAATCATTTTGATTCGTGATGAGGATGATGCTTTGAAAGATCAAGAGGGCCACTTGCGCAATCAGCAGGGCCAAAAGCTTGATGCAGAAGGGAATGTTATTGTTGAGGTTGTTGTTGTCGATGAGCAAGCCGATGGTGTCGATCGACACCCTCTTCTTGCAGACGGACGTGGAGCTGCAAACCACGTTAATAATCCGGTTCGAAGACAGGAGAACAACCGAGACTTGATTAGGACCATTGCTGACTACAACCGGGCTGATCTTGTGTATGAGAACCGGTCTGCTATTGTTCCTCCTCCATTCCAGAGGAATGATTTTGAGTTGAAACCTGCTTACTTTCAACTAGTTGGGCAGAGACCTTTCTCTAACCTGCCCAATGAGAAGCCTTTGGACCACATTGAGCATTTTGAGAACCTAGTGACCAGTATCAAGGCTAATGGAGCGACTGAGGATTACATCTACTGCAAACTCTTTCCTTACTCACTTGCAGGAGAGGCATCTCAGTGGTTGAAGCAGTTGCCAGCTGGATCATTGACAAATTGGCATGACATCAAGGTGGCCTTCCTCAACTACTTTTATGATGATGCAATGTCAGATGAGTTGAGAGTTAAGCTATCCTCTTTCAAGCAAAGACCAGATGAAGCTTTCAAGGCAGCTTGGGTGAGATTCAAAGCTTATCAGAGGGACTGCCCACACCATGGTTTCTCAAGAGTATAATTTCTAAGTATCTTCTTCAAAGGATGTGACTGGGAGTATCAATTGGCTTTGGATGCTGCAAGTCATGGGAATTTCAAGACAAGATTTCTAGAAGATGCTGAAGGTTTGATTGAAAACTTGGCTTCTAGCAATAGTACTAAGAGAGCAGATGCTGAAAGAAAGAGATTACATGGAGGATTTGATTCAAACCAGTTAGCTTTTGTTAATGCTAAGCTGGATTCAGTGCACAATCTCCTTGTGGGTAAGAAATCTGTTCACTTTGCTGCTGAAGTTGAGACATATGAGTCAGAACCTGGTCAAAGAAATCATGAGGAAGAGGATGTGAACTATGTCTATGGGAATCAGGGACATCGGTNACCTAGTGACCAGTATCAAGGCTAATGGAGCGACTGAGGATTACATCTACTGCAAACTCTTTCCTTACTCACTTGCAGGAGAGGCATCTCAGTGGTTGAAGCAGTTGCCAGCTGGATCATTGACAAATTGGCATGACATCAAGGTGGCCTTCCTCAACTACTTTTATGATGATGCAATGTCAGATGAGTTGAGAGTTAAGCTATCCTCTTTCAAGCAAAGACCAGATGAAGCTTTCAAGGCAGCTTGGGTGAGATTCAAAGCTTATCAGAGGGACTGCCCACACCATGGTTTCTCAAGAGTATAATTTCTAAGTATCTTCTTCAAAGGATGTGACTGGGAGTATCAATTGGCTTTGGATGCTGCAAGTCATGGGAATTTCAAGACAAGATTTCTAGAAGATGCTGAAGGTTTGATTGAAAACTTGGCTTCTAGCAATAGTACTAAGAGAGCAGATGCTGAAAGAAAGAGATTACATGGAGGATTTGATTCAAACCAGTTAGCTTTTGTTAATGCTAAGCTGGATTCAGTGCACAATCTCCTTGTGGGTAAGAAATCTGTTCACTTTGCTGCTGAAGTTGAGACATATGAGTCAGAACCTGGTCAAAGAAATCATGAGGAAGAGGATGTGAACTATGTCTATGGGAATCAGGGACATCGGTTTGGAAATCAGCAAGGTAGCAGACCTTACAGTGGAAACAGTCAGCGTAGCAACTTTCAAGGGAACTCTTCAGGCTACACTCCTAAGCCTGACTATCAGAAGCAGCAGCAAGAGAGCAACTTCACAAGGACTTATGGAAACTCTTCTTATCAGTCCCCTCCTCCTAAGTCAGCTGAGAGTAGTAGGATGGAAGCTATACTAGAGCAACTCTTGCAGGGTCAAGAGCAAATGACAATGACTTTCAATGGGAAGCTTGACAATGTCTACACTAAACTTAATGGGAAATTTGAAGCTTTGAACATTCATGTCAAGAAGCTGGAAAATCAGATTGCACAAACCGCTGGATCCGTCAAAAGGCAAGAGAGATTTCTCCCTAGGAGAACTGAATCAAATCCCAAGCATTCCTGCAATGCAGTGACTTTGAGAAGTGGCAAACAACTCCATTCTATACCCCAGAAGAATCAAACTAATGATATGCAGGAGTTAATTGATATAGAAGACGACGGGATGTTTCTGCTGAGCCAGTGTCGACCGACACACAGGAGCATCGGTCGACACCATGTCCACCCAAAGCCACGATTTCTACACCAGAAGACGTTATCGATCGACACCATCTGGGTGTCAGTTGTCACCCGTCATGAACAGAAACTCCTAATGCCACTTCTTCCACTCCAGTTGCTGAAAGAGTTTACAAACCCAAGGTTCCTTTCCCCAAGAGTCCAAAGAAGTCCAAACAAGAACTAGATGATGCTAAATGCAAAGCAATGATGGATAAGCTTATTGTTGATGTTGTTAGGACTTCTCCAATGCTAAGGAGATATGTCAAGAGGATGGTAACCAAGAATTTGAATGCTGAGCAAGGAGTCATGATGATATCAGCTCAAGTTAGTGCTATTATTCAGAACAAGATCCCAGAAAAACTTCCTGATCCAGGTANAGTATAATTTCTAAGTATCTTCTTCAAAGGATGTGACTGGGAGTATCAATTGGCTTTGGATGCTGCAAGTCATGGGNAACAGATTTGCTAGATCTTTGTGTGATCTTGGCTCTAGTGTCAACTTAATGCCTAGATCAGTAGCTCTCAGCTTGGGAATGACAGACTTCAAGCGTACCAATATCACTCTACTCCTTGCGGATCGGTCAATTCGTATTCCTGATGGTATTCTTGAGGATGTTTCAATTAAGATTGGAGAAAGCTTGATACCCACTGATTTTTTGGTATTAAAGTATGATGAGGAACCCCAAGGACCCTCTTATTCTGGGAAGATCATTCTTAGCCACTGTTGGAGCTATAATTGATGTCAAGAAGGGTCAGATTGGTCTTAATGTGGGTGATCTACAAATGCGCTTTGACATGGATAAGCTGGTTAAGAGGCTAACCATTGATGGACAGACATTCTATGTGGACACATTGTCTAACCTTGCTGAAGAGATATTCCAGGAGCTGCATCCTAAGGATCCACTAGAGAGAGCATTGATTGCTTCTGCTGAAGAAGTTGAGCATCTAGATGACATTGCTGCTGGGTATGTCAAGCTACTTGATGCTAATGAACAAGTGAAGAAGCTGGTTGCACAAGAGGAATTGGTTAGTACTTCTTCACAAGCTGAAAAATTTTCTGATTGGAGTCTAGAGAAAGCTCCAAAGCTTGATCTCAAGCCACTTCCTGGAGGTCTAAGGTATGCATTTCTCGGTGAGAATTCTTCTTATCCTATTATTGTTAGTGCTTCCTTGAACAATGCAGAGCTCACTTTGTTGCTAAGTAAGCTGCACAAGTTTCGCAAAGCTCTTGGCTATTCTCTTGATGATATTGCAGGAATCTCTCCAGACTTGTGTATGCATAGGATTCATCTTGAGGAAGGAGCTAAGACATCTATTGAGCATCAGAGGAGGCTGAATCCAAATTTGCAAGATGTTGTCAAGAAAGAGATCATGAAGCTGCTGAATGCTGGAATCATCTATCCAATATCTGACAGCAATTGGGTTAGTCCGGTACATGTTGTTCCTAAGAAAGGTGGAGTAAAAGTGGTGAAGAATGACAAGAATGAGCTGATCCCTACAAGGACAATTACTGGTCATCGAATGTGCATAGACTACATGAAGTTGAATGCTACAACCCAAAAAAATCACTTCCCGCTTCCTTTCATTGATCAAATGTTGGAGAGGTTAGCTAATCATCCATACTACTGCTTTTTGGATAGCTATTCCGGGTTCTTTCAAATTCCAATTCATCCTGATGATCAAGAGAAGACCACTTTCACTTGCCCATATGGTACCTTTGCTTACCGAAGAATGCCTTTTGGTTTTTGTAATGCTCCTGCAACATTTCAGAGGTGCATGATGTCTATCTTTACTGATATGATTGAAGACTTTATGAAGATATTCATGGATGATTTTTCAGTTTATGGGTCTTCATTCAAGAATTGTTTAGACAATTTATGCAAGGTGCTAGAAAGGTGTGAAGAGAAGCATCTGGTGCTTAATTGGGAAAAATGTCATTTTATGGTTAGAGATGGCATAGTGCTTGGCCACATTGTTTCAGAAGCTGGAATAGAGGTTGACCGCGCTAAGATAGAGGTGATGACAGGTCTTCAAATGCCATAAAATGTGAAGGCAGTAAGGAGTTTTCTTGGGCATGCAGGGTTCTATAGGAGATTCATCAAGGATTTAAGCAAGATATCTAGACCACTTTCTGCTTTGTTGTGCAAAGATGTCAAGTTTGAATTCACTGATGAGTGCAAGATAGCCTTTGAAAGGATTAAGCAAGAGCTTGTGAGTGCTCCTATTGTTCAGCCACCAGATTGGGATCTACCATTTGAGGTTATGTGTGATGCTAGTGACTATGCAGTGGGAGCAGTGCTGGGACAGAGAAGAGACAAGAAGCTTCATGCAATCTATTATGCAAGCAGAACACTTAATGATGCACAAAGAAATTATGCAACAACAGAGAAGGAATTGTTGGCGGTTGTGTTTGCTTTTGAAAAGTTCCGGTCTTATCTAGTTGGATCCAAAGTCATTGTTCATACTGATCATGCTGCTTTAAAGTATTTGATGCAGAAGAAAGATGCAAAGCCTAGACTTTTGAGATGGATTCTTCTTCTTCAAGAGTTTGACATTGAAGTGCAGGATAAGAAGGGAATTGAGAATGGTGTTGCTGATCACTTGTCTAGGATTAGAATTGATGATGATGTCCCAATACAAGACTGTTTGCCTAAAGAACATGTTTATTTTGTGGATACAGGGTTTCAGACTGATAAATTGAAGTGTCCGTTCTCAGATGCAGACGGTGTCGATCGATACCACATTGGCATCGGTCGACACCCATGTTTTCCCGAGACAGATTGGTCGTATGAAAGAGATTTAACTGTTGTGGCTAGCTCCAATCAACCCTGGTATGCTGATATTGCCAATTATCTTGCTGCAGAAGTAAAACCAGAGAAGTGCACTGGCTATAACAAGAAGAGGTTCATGAGAGAGCTTAGAAGATACTATTGGGATGAACCTTACTTGTATAAGCATTGCAGTGATGGGGTTTACAGAAGATGCTTAGCAGAGACTGAGGTGCCTGACGTTTTGTTTCATTGTCATGGATCTGACTATACAGGACATTTTGCTACATTCAAAACAGTGTCCAAGGTTCTCCAAGCAGGCTTTTGGTGGCCAACGATGTTCAAAGACGCTCATGAATTTGTCTCAAGATGCGATGCTTGTCAGCGGAAGGGACAAATCAGTAAACAGAATGAGATGCCACAAAACTTCATTCTTGAAGTTGAATTGATTGATGGGGTATTGACTTTATGGGACCGTTTCCATCTTCTTACAAGAATCAATACATCCTAGTTGTTGTTGATTATGTCTCCAAGTGGGTTGAAGCGATTGCATGTCCAAAGAATGATTTTGCAGTGGTTCTTAAGCTGTTTAAGACCATCATCTTTCCAAGGTTTGGAGTGCCTCGAATTGTTATCAGTGATGGAGGTAAGCACTTTATCAATAAAGTGTTTGACAAGCTGCTGAAAAAGTATGGGGTTCAGCATAGAGTGGCTACTCCATATCACCCTCAGACTAGTGGTCAAGTAGAGGTTTCCAACAGGCAGATTAAGGAGATTCTTGAAAAGACAGTTGGTGTTACAAGGAAGGATTGAGCGATAAAGCTTGATGATGCACTATGGGCGTATAAAACGTCTTATAAAACACCACTTGGCACCACACCTTTCCATCTGCTTTATGGGAAAGCATGTCATCTTTCGGTGGAGTTAGAGCACAAGGCAGCCTAGACAGTTAAGTTGATGAGTTTAGATGCCAAGACAGCTTCAGAGAGAAGGTTAGTGCAGTTGAATGAGTTGGATGAGCTGCGATTTCATGCATGTGAGAATTCCAAGCTGTACAAGGAGAGAACCAAGGCTTATCATGATAAGAAGATCATCTCCAGACATTTTGAGCCCAATGACCAGGTTTTCCTTTACAATTCTCGTTTGAAGCTATTCCCAGGTAAACTTGGTTCCCGTTGGTCTGGTCCTTTTACTGTCCATGAAGTTAGACCATATGGAGCTATTGTGTTGCTAAACTCCAAGGGAGAGAAGTTCAGTGTTAATGGTCAAAGGGTGAAACATTATTGGGCTCAAGCCCAGATACCAGACGGACACATTGTGCGTTTGGACGAAGCACCCTCCGCCTAATCCGTTGCCAAGTCAAGCTAATGACTTAAAATAACTGCTGAGTGGGAGGCAACCCACTGGTAGGAACTATTTATTTTTCAATTTTCTTTTAGGATTCCTAACATATTGATTTTTGGTTTTGAGTTTTCTTTGTTTCAGAATTAAAACAAAAAAAACAAAAAACAGATGAAAATGTTTCGGATATCACTGATCAAGGCAGAGCATCGACCGACACCACCAGGGTGTCGGTCTTCACCGTTATTGGATCGCAGATGGATAGAAGGGTTAATGGGTTTGATAATTGGATTTGCGAAATTGGGCCTGAAATTGTAATTGGGCCGGGTCTGAATGAAGCAACATCGACCGATACCACTTAATGGGTGTCGGTCGACACCGTTAAAATCGAGGCCATCACGATTTAACCCCCGAGTCGTCTCCTTCGTTGCATAAAACAAGAAAACCCGATGCAAATCTTCAAAGCTTCATAACTTTTCTAATACTGATCCGTTTTGAGTGATTCCAAGACTAACCTGATCGATTTCGAGTCCTCTACCCGTATTCAGTGTCAATTTCGTGTTTTGGAGTGGTGGCACCAACCAAGAAGACACGAACCGACGATGGCAAAGCTTCATATTCTCGCCCAACTCGCCAGTCCAATCGCCGTCCGCCTCCGCGAGCTCCGGTGAGAGCTTCCTCTGACCTCCCAGATCTTTCACTTCCATCTCCCATTCCATCTCGTTTCCCATGGCCCAAGGAAGAAAATGTGCCAATCCCAACTCAACAGGTATGGGAGAATCCTCTTGCAGAACTTAAGAAGGCTGAGTTTATCAACAGACCATTGGATGTTTAGGGAGAGTATGAGACATTGTTTATAATGCCTGGTTAGGAGTAGAAATAGAACAGACTAAGTTTGTTGATCCAGCTGTTCTGCATAGACTTCGGATTCATGATGAGGTCTTAGGATTGTTAGATAAGATTAATTTGGGGACGGTTTGCACCAGACAGTATGATTGCTATCCCGATTTGGTGAGACAGTTTATGGCTACTGTGTGGGTTGTCTATGACAACGAACAGGCATCGGAACCACGTCAGGGAGAGTTGCATTTCTGTATTCGCGGGATACCATATTTAGTGACTTTGCCTCATCTGTGTGACATTTTTGATTGGCCACGGTGGTATAGAGGTACTGCTTTGCCTCAGACCTATTTGGATGTTGGTGTTTTGTGGTCTTATATAGGAAATGGAGATTATGACTCCAAGAAGTGTGTTCAGACAAATGTTCGCCATCCCGTACTTCGTTATGTTCTTCGGGCTATTGGGACCACTTTTTTGTGCAAGATGGAACCAAACAAGATGAGAGCTGCTGAGCTTTATCTATTGGGGATTGGAGTTAGACGATTGATTCCGGATTTGACTGAGCGGCAGGACCCTTCATTGCCCAACTTTGGGGCTGTTTTTGCACATCACTTGGTCTCCCTTCAGACCAAACCGTTTTTGGGTCACGGCCAAAAAATTGAGCAAGTTGGGAGCCTTATCACAGCTATTCTTCAGTGGAAGAACATCCCGACTGACGGGTACAGTGTTCTGCCACAGCGGGCTCTCATGGATGAGCAGTATATGAGGAGTACAACCTGGATGAAGCGAGGATTGTTGTGGAGATTCATGGATGAGACTTGAGAGCATCTGATACGCCTTCCTAGACCAGACCTCACTACTATTGGAGAGGATCCAGAGCAGTTGCGTTTTCTTCCATCCGCTGCCGACTTTGTCATTGTTCCTCCTACCCATCGTCATCGAGCTTCCCGGTCTGCTGCTGCTTCCGCTACTCCTTCTGTACCTGCTCCTGACCCTGCTGGAGGTTTTGAGATTGGTTCTTCCTCTGCTACCGCTCTACTTGAGTTTCCAGAGCCACCAGAGGATCCCGCCACTATGTCTCAAGGAGCTCATCAGGCCTATGTGGTTACTGCTTTGCGTTCTATTTGGAATGGCATGGCCAAGCTGTCTCGTTGCTGCATTCGTCCTACTAGGCCCCGGTCACCTTTCGCGTCTTCACCACCTGTTGATCCCGTCTCTGATGACGAAGATGCTGCTGCTGATGTTTAGCTTCTGATCATGGTTTTCTTTATCTTTTTCCCTTTTTAGGATTGAGTCATTTTTATTCTTGCATTGAGTTAGTTTGTGTTTGAAATTTGTTTGAACTTTTGAACTATCTATCTATCATGTTGCTTTTAACCTGTGTTTGTGTTTGAGTGCTTCTTAACAGAATTAACATCCAACAACACAACAACACAATTAACTGCAAGTCTGCAACTAACAAGGAGTTTCGGCCAACAATCACCATACGCCGAGGGTGTCGATCGACACTGCAATGGTGTCGGTCGACACCGATGGGTAACCCAAGAATGTTCATCTTTTCTTTACAATTTTTCAACATATTTTTGTTTATTTACTTTTCCCTTGCTTGATAACACTGGGGACAGTGTCGTTTAAGTCTGGGGAAGGTTAGTATTAACTACTAACTTGTGTCAAAACCGTTTTTGTTTTTATTGAGTCAAATGTTTCAAATTTTTCTTTTTGGAATTAGGATCTCTAACTAATGGTTTCTGTTCTTTGGCTAACACTCTAATGACTCTTGACTAAGCTTGACCTCAGAACTAAAGTGTGGAAAAGACTATGAGCTGTATCAACAATCCCGAAAGCCCTTATTCAAAGGATATCTGGTTCAACCAACGTTGTCTCAACTTTTATCAGGATTTTAACCGGACTTAATCTCTTACTTTGGAGTTGGAAATCAGTGGACTAGACTTCGTCTTCAGGCCATACAAGACATTGCAATTTTTCAAAGTATGTCTCCCCTCTCTTTTCCCTTCAATACTTAAAAAAAAAACTAAAAAAAAAAAGAAGAAAAGAGGAGAATATAAGATGAGATGATTTTGATCAGTTTAGAGGAGTAGGTAAATTACCTGCGACCCCATTATTCTACTCTTGAGTCAAATGATCACACAAAGCTTGGAAGCGAGGGGTAGGTAAATTACCGATGACCCCGGTATTCGCTTACACCTTTGATTCAGAAAAAAAAAAAAAAAACAATCCATTGGAAGTGAGAAAAGGGAGAGGAAAGGAGATGTATGAAGAATGTCTTGGCCTGAAGAGAGTTCATATGCCACTGATGGATACACCAAGGTAAGAACTCACCTGTATTTGCTTTAATTTATGTAATGAGATGACAATGGTAAGACTAGAGATTCCTAAGAATTATGGGATTTGAGTAAGGAATGTTGATGCTTCTCAATTGACAAAGTATATGAAGTAAGTTCTGAAGATCAAGTCGATGAAGAGTGCGAAAAACAGTTACCTGCAGTTGAGTGAATTCCATGTTTTCAAACCTCTTTCACAAGTTTAAGTTTCTGTTTTTCTTGAGGACAAGCAAAGGCTAAGTCTGGGAGTTGATATATCATGGTTTTTATGGTTTTTAACCATGATATAAGTGTGCTTTTAAACTCTTTTGATTTTTTTTCTAGGTTGTTTTTGTGTCATTACAGGTTTTCTAGGATTTTGGCACGGATGGAGCGAAATGGAGCAATTTGGATCATTTTGCAGCATTTAACCCGGAGGAAACAAACTTGGAGTCGAATCAGAGTGATGGTGTCGATCGACACCACCTTGGTGTGGGTTGACACCCTGTTTTATCCGACGAGAGAACAAGAATTGGAAATTTTACAATTTTCCCCGAAGTTTTTCACAATTGCAACATAAGCCCCTGGACATGTTTTAGGATGCATATATTTTATTTTTGGGTTTTAGAAACTAGGAAGTTATTTTTCTAGCAGTTTTTGAGAGCTTTTGGGAGAGACAAAACTGAATTCTTTGTAGAGAGAAGATTTCTAAACTCCCTCTTTTACTTTTCAATATCTATTGCATGTTATTCAGAATTATGATTTATTCTTCATTAAACATGTCTGAGTAATTTGCTTGTTAGGTTTAGGGTTTTTCATAGGGTTTTTATGATTTATTAGATCTGTGATTTTAGGGTTCTTAATCTTTTATGATCTTCATCCTTGGTTGTTCTTCATAATAATTCTTGATTGATCACCTAGAATTATTATCATAGGAAAATAAATTGATATGAGAATATAATTGTTTTCCTGAATAAAACCATTGATGAGCAAAATTACTTTTTACAAAGAGATTTGATTTAGTAGGTTTGTCAACTTATCTAAACCTGAATTTAAAGCTGATTTTTAACCTAGAATTTTACAAAGAGATTTGGATTTTCTGGTTTTAAATTTAGATAATATTTGCAGTGAGAACTGATTTATTTTACAAATATTGTTTAGAGTTAGATCTGATTTTAATTGCTTGAACCTTAATTAATTTACTGATTTAATATTTCATATTTTCCTGAGAAATTTCCTAGGCTTAACCTTTTGATTTTCTGATTTCACAACACTTTTATTTGAATATTTGCATTGCCTTTTCAATAATTAATTAACTTGTTTAGCGTAATAATAAAACTCGATAATCTATAGTGTTTGATCTTGAGTCTCTGAAGAATTCGACCCCTAAGTACTACAGTGATCTCTTGTTTGAGAGAGTAGCTCCAGGGATTAATTTGAGCATATCATAGCTTCTTGTGGAAAAGTTTTGGTTTTTAGTAATGGAGCCTTTTATTTTGCTTTTTTTTTCAGGCTCAGGTATCCTTTATTTCTAATATCCCAAAATTATTCGTATGGTTCCAAATAATTCTTTTTTCAAATTTTAAAAAATCGAAAACGCAAAAATCATAAACCTCTCCCTGGATCTTGTGGACTTTGTGGACCAACAGAAATAAGAAATTGTTTGAACAGATCCACTTGACAAGCTGATATATCATGGTTTTGTGGTTTTTAACCATGGTATAAGTGAACTTTTTGATTCTTTTGATTTGTTTTGTAGGATGTTTTTGAGTCTTTACAGGTTTTCCAGGATTTTAGCACGGATGGAGCACAGTGAAGCAATTTGGATCATTTTGGAGAGTTTAACCGAAGAAATCAAGTTGAAGCTGTTCAAGAGTGATTGTGTCAGTCGATGCCACTCTTGGTGTCGGTCGACACTCAGTTGAGCCGACACATGAGCCAAGTTTTGGAAGTTTTACAAAACTTCCCAAAGTAATATTTGCGCTTTTCTTTTTACCTCAACAAGGAGATTGGTGTTCATAGGGCTTGACTCCTTGTTCATACTGGACAAGTAAGATTTCTTAAAAAAAATGGTACTTGTCTCCCTTATTCAAGTTAAGACATTATTCCTGAGAGATTTGTTGAAAAAGAAAAAAAAAAGAGAATAAAAGATGACATGATTTTGATCAGTTTAGAGTGGTAAGTAAATTACCTGTGACCCCATTATTCTACTCTTGAATCAAATGATCACACAAAGCTTGGAAGCAAGGGGTAGGTAAATTACCGATGACCCCACTATTCGCCTACACCTTTGATTAAAAGAAAAAAAAATCTCAGAAAAAAAAAACAGAGCAAAGCTCGAAGCAAGATAAAATAGAACAAGTCTGGGGGAGAGAAAGAGTACCACAGGTTGTAAATATATCTTCTTGCTTGTTATGGTATAATATGGGAATGAGTCTAGAAGGTTCTTGACATTGATCAAATTGATGAGTCCCATTGACGAAGGCTTAATGGAGGATGTTGTGGAATTTGGTTTGAATTTGGGATGCTAAGAATGTCAACGAATAAGTACATGGTGGTTCGATTTGGATTTATCTTCTAAGTATATGGATTATGGTTTCGATGATCATGGCATTTCTCTAAAAAGAAAAGGAGTTTCCGCATTTTCAAACTTCTTTCGCAGGTCTAAGTTTTTGTTTGCTTGAGGGCAAGCAAAGACTAAGTCTGGGGGAATTGATATATCATGGTTTTTGTGGTTTTTAACCATGATACAAGTGTGATTTTTGAGTCTTTTCATATTTTCTAGGATTTAAGCACGGATGGAGTAGAGTAAAGCAATTTGGATCATTTTGGAGCTTTAAACCGAAGAAATCAAGTTGAAGCTGTTCAAAAGTGATGGTGTCGGTCGACACCTAGTTGAGCCGATACACGAGCCAAGTTTTGGAAGTTTTACAAAACTTCCTGAAGTTTTCCATAATTGCAGCACAAGACCTTGACGTGTTTTAGGACTTATATATAGTATTTTTAGGTTTTAGAAACCCTTAAGTTTTATTTTAGCAGCTTTCTGAGAGAGATATATTGAGAACTTTTGGGAGAGATGGATCTGAATTCTTTTGTAGAAAGAAGATTTCTAAACTCCCTTTTTTATTTTTAATATCTATTGCTTATTATTCAGAAAAGATGTTTTGTTCTTTATTAAACATATCTGAGTAGTTTGCTTGTTAAGTTCAGAGTTTTTCACAGAATTTTTATGGTTTATTAGATCTGTTATTTTTTAGGGTTCATTACCTTTCAAGATCTTCATCATAGGTTGTTCTTCATATTAATTCTTGATTGATCACCTAGAATTAATAACCTAGGAAAATTAATTGATGTGAAAATATAATTGATTTTCCTGATAAAACCTTTGATGAGCAAAATTACTTTTTACCAAGAGATTTGATTTTGTGAACAAACTAAACTTGTTTTTAAAGCTGATTTCAACCTTGAATTTTACAAAGAGATTTGGATTTTTGGGTTTTAAACTAAGATAATATTTGTAGTGAGAACTGATTTATTTTACAAAAGAGATTAGAGTTCTAGATCTGATTTTTAATTGCTTGAATCCTAATTTATTTATTGATTTAATATTTCATAGTTACCTAAGAAATTTCCTAGACCTAGTTTTTTAATCTTCTGAATTTACAACACTTTTATTTTAGTATTTTGCATTGTTTTTATTTTAATACAAATTAATCTGTTTAGCCTAATCATAAAACTCTATAATTTATTGTGTAGTCTAGAGTCCTTGTGGAATTCGACCCCTAAGTACTACAATGATCTCTTAATTTGAGAGAGTAGCTCTAGGGTATAAATTTGAGCATATCAAATTTTGGCACCATTGTCGGAGACTCTTTTGATCTACCATTAGATTTGAGTTTTTAATTTCATTTAAATATTTCTTTTTATTTTCTACTAACACGTTTTTTGTTTCTCTTCTCTTGTGTGTTTCAAGGTTATGCCTTCAATGCCTAACACTAGGAACAAAAAAACTGGTCCAGTTGTGAAGCTTTCAAACCAAGAGTTAGGAAAACTAGAGTGTGAAAACCGAAAAGCAGTCAAATCCTTGCAGATGTTCAACACAATTATTCTGAGAGCAGCTGAGGCTGGTGTCTTGAGGATCAAGAGGGCCACTTGCGCAATGAGCAAGGCCAAAAGATTGATGCGGAAGGCAATGTAATTGCTGAAATCGTTGTCGCTGAGTAGCAGAACGTTGGTGTTCACCAACGCCAACAGGGTGTCGATCGACATCCACCTCCAACAGATGCACGTGGAGCTGCCAACCACGTTAACAACCCGGTTCGAAGAACCAGGATTTAATCAGGACCATTGCAGACTTCAATAGAGCTATATGATGTATGAGAACCGCTCTGCAATTGTTCCACCTCTATTCCCAAGAAATGACTTTGAGTTGAAGACTGCTTACTTCCAGCTAGTTGGACAAAGACCTTTCTTTAACTTTTCCAATGAGAAGCCTCTGGACCACATTGAACATTTTGAAGATCTTGTGACTAGTATCAAGGCTACTTGGGTGACTGAAGATTACATCTATTGCAAGCTCTTTCCATACTCACTTGCAGGAGAAGAATCTCAATGGTTGAAGCATCTCAATGGTTGAAGCAGTTGCAACCAGGTTCATTGACAAATTGGCAAGACATTAAGGTGGCTTTTCTCAACTACTTTTATGATGATGTAATGTCTGATGAGCTGAGAGTCAAGCTGTCCTCTTTCAAGCAAAGACCAGATGAAGCTTTCAAGGCAGCTTGGGTGAGATTCAAAGCTTATCAGAGGGACTGTCCACACCATGGTTTCTCAAGGGTACAATTGTTGAGTATCTTTTTCAGAGGATGTGACTGGAGTATCAGTTAGATTTGGATGTTGCTAGCCATGGAAACTTCAAGACAAGATTTCCAGATGAAGCTGAGAACCTGATTAAAAATTTGGCCTCCAACAATAGCACTAAGAGAGCCGATGCTGAGAGAAAGAGATTACATGGAGGCTATGATTCAAACCAGCTAGCTTCGGTTAATGCTAAGTTTGATTCAGTTCACAATCTTCTTGTGGGTAAGAAATCAGTTCATTTTGCTGTAGAGGTTGAGACATATGAGCCAGAGTCGGAGGATGAAAAGGATGTGAACTACATCAATGGGTATCAAAATAAGTGGTTTGGTCCGAAGAATTCCTTCACAGGAAATCCGAACAACAACTTCACTAGGAACTATGGTTCTTCTTATTACCAATCCCTCCCTCCACCAAATTCAGAGAGCAAAATGGAATCAATGCTTGAACAGATTTTGGAAGGTCAACAGAAGTTAACAGTGGATTTGAATGGAAATATTGATAATGTCTACAATGAGCTTATTGGAAAGATTGATGCATGGAATTTTCATGTTAAGAAGCTAGAGAGTCAAGTTGCACAGACTGCTGGGTTTGTCAAACGACAAGAGGGTTTTCTTCATGGAAGAACTGAGTCAAACCCCAAGCATGCTTGCAATGCCAAAGTAGTGAGAGATAAAGATGATGGTGAAATTGTTTCTGCATAACAGGGAGAGAAATCGGCCAAATCCGAGACGGAGAAGTCAACACCAGATGATGGTGTCGATCGACACCAACTGGGTGTCGGTCAACACTCATCTCAGACAGAACCCGAAGTTGCAAAATCTCCGGTTCCAGCTGCTGAGAGGGTGTACCAACCTAAGATTCCTTTTCCTAAGCCAAGAAGGTCCAAGCAGGAGCTTGAGGAGGCTAGATGCAAGGCTATGATGGATAAGGTGATGATAGAGATGCCTTTGGTTGATGCAGTCAAGTTTTCTCCTAAGATTAAACGGTATGTGAAGAGGATTGATACGCCCAAATTAGAGGATCACTCAGCCGGATTAGAAAGGATAGAAACTTGCCAAGGTGCAAGGTGCAACAAGGGAGATTTGATGGATTGAGGGGTCGCACAGCAGTTGCGAAAGGTTGCTGATATTTCCAACTCCAATCGCTGCTAGATATAACACACTAGTCCAGCAAGAGGAGTCTGTTACTTGGATATTACACACCAAGAAACAAAGAAATGTTCTAGAGAAAGAACAAAGAGATAGACTCTTAAAATGAAAAAGAAAATTGATTGATTCTCAAATGAGATTACATGTGTTTATATAGGGATAAGAAACTTGGTAACAAAGCAAGTATTGATTATTCTTTGAAACTAAAAAACATTAAATATAGATAGTTGAATGAAGACCCAAGACTTGAAGTTTTCCTTCCCAAATGTATTCTTCCCAAGGTGTCCTTTCCAAGGTGAGTTGAACTCAATTTTCGTCATCCCTCTTTGACCACAAAATAAAGTGCTTATTTTAGGATTTATTGGACTTGATTTAGGATCAAAGTGAGCTAGACTTGATAAATATCATCTCCAATAGATTTTCTCATGCTCTCTTTGGCCATAAGCTCTTGAATTAACCCATTAAGTGTTTCCTTGATCTTCTTTGACTTTGACTTTTTGATCCAACTTGCTGATGAGAANTTGTTGAGTATCTTTTTCAGAGGATGTGACTGGAGTATCAGTTAGATTTGGATGTTGCTAGCCATGGAAACTTCAAGACAAGATTTCCAGATGAAGCTGAGAACCTGATTAAAAATTTGGCCTCCAACAATAGCACTAAGAGAGCCGATGCTGAGAGAAAGAGATTACATGGAGGCTATGATTCAAACCAGCTAGCTTCGGTTAATGCTAAGTTTGATTCAGTTCACAATCTTCTTGTGGGTAAGAAATCAGTTCATTTTGCTGTAGAGGTTGAGACATATGAGCCAGAGTCGGAGGATGAAAAGGATGTGAACTACATCAATGGGTATCAAAATAAGTGGTTTGGTCCGAAGAATTCCTTCACAGGAAATCCGAACAACAACTTCACTAGGAACTATGGTTCTTCTTATTACCAATCCCTCCCTCCACCAAATTCAGAGAGCAAAATGGAATCAATGCTTGAACAGATTTTGGAAGGTCAACAGAAGTTAACAGTGGATTTGAATGGAAATATTGATAATGTCTACAATGAGCTTATTGGAAAGATTGATGCATGGAATTTTCATGTTAAGAAGCTAGAGAGTCAAGTTGCACAGACTGCTGGGTTTGTCAAACGACAAGAGGGTTTTCTTCATGGAAGAACTGAGTCAAACCCCAAGCATGCTTGCAATGCCAAAGTAGTGAGAGATAAAGATGATGGTGAAATTGTTTCTGCATAACAGGGAGAGAAATCGGCCAAATCCGAGACGGAGAAGTCAACACCAGATGATGGTGTCGATCGACACCAACTGGGTGTCGGTCAACACTCATCTCAGACAGAACCCGAAGTTGCAAAATCTCCGGTTCCAGCTGCTGAGAGGGTGTACCAACCTAAGATTCCTTTTCCTAAGCCAAGAAGGTCCAAGCAGGAGCTTGAGGAGGCTAGATGCAAGGCTATGATGGATAAGGTGATGATAGAGATGCCTTTGGTTGATGCAGTCAAGTTTTCTCCTAAGATTAAACGGTATGTGAAGAGGATTGATACGCCCAAATTAGAGGATCACTCAGCCGGATTAGAAAGGATAGAAACTTGCCAAGGTGCAAGGTGCAACAAGGGAGATTTGATGGATTGAGGGGTCGCACAGCAGTTGCGAAAGGTTGCTGATATTTCCAACTCCAATCGCTGCTAGATATAACACACTAGTCCAGCAAGAGGAGTCTGTTACTTGGATATTACACACCAAGAAACAAAGAAATGTTCTAGAGAAAGAACAAAGAGATAGACTCTTAAAATGAAAAAGAAAATTGATTGATTCTCAAATGAGATTACATGTGTTTATATAGGGATAAGAAACTTGGTAACAAAGCAAGTATTGATTATTCTTTGAAACTAAAAAACATTAAATATAGATAGTTGAATGAAGACCCAAGACTTGAAGTTTTCCTTCCCAAATGTATTCTTCCCAAGGTGTCCTTTCCAAGGTGAGTTGAACTCAATTTTCGTCATCCCTCTTTGACCACAAAATAAAGTGCTTATTTTAGGATTTATTGGACTTGATTTAGGATCAAAGTGAGCTAGACTTGATAAATATCATCTCCAATAGATTTTCTCATGCTCTCTTTGGCCATAAGCTCTTGAATTAACCCATTAAGTGTTTCCTTGATCTTCTTTGACTTTGACTTTTTGATCCAACTTGCTGATGAGAAACAACATGGGCTGTATCTTTACTCCATCCTGGAATTAGTAGAAACACCTCCTGGTTGTCATACGTAATTTTGGAAGCTCCTAAACCAATTGGACCTAAAGCTCTTCAAGTGTAGAACTAGATTGACTTCCTTTGGGAAATGGGGCGTAACCTTGTTGTTTATTGGCCAAATCTTGTGTTCTTGGGCTTTTTGGAAACATAAGTGATCCATTGACATCCTCCAACTGATTTCGTGTCGAAATTGTTGCTGAGTTGGTCTGTGTAACACGATCTTTGGCTCAGACGCGAAACTAGAACTAGGATAGATCCACTGACTTGAAATCTCCATATCTTTCACATATGAACTGATCTTAATGTGATTCCAAATCTCCATGGTTTCGGAATGGATCAAGATTCCAGAACAGTTTGGTTCATAGCTTGAATCCTTCTTACTTGGTAGTACTCCTCCTTTGAATACTCGTAGGTCCAAATCACGTAGCCATGAGTTCAGCTGAGTTGTAAAATAAATAACTCCTTCATCAGAACTCTGATTGTACTGATTCCACCTCGAGATATTCTCTAGATGAGGTAAGAATGTATTCCAAATAGTAGTTTGGCTGGAAGAGTTGACCTTTGACTTCGTTTGAGGTGAGCAAGACTCAAGGGTCGTCTTGGATGGTCTCATGATCATATCAAGGATGGTATCTAATGGTTTGAGTCCTAAGGAAGGAGCACTACTTACCAAAGATGTCAGTACAATTCTGTTGAACCAACCTACTCAAAGGAAGAAAGATAGGAAAGAGAAAGTGACTGTCTCTGAGAAAGTGAGTGCAGTGATCCAGAGTAGAATTGCATAGAAGCTACCAGATCATGGAAGTTTTGTGTTAGATTGTTCTATCTCCACAGGAAGGTTTCCTCACTCTCTTTGCGATCTTGGCTCTAGTATTAACCTGATGTCACATTCTGTTGCTGTGAGACTTAGGATAACAAAATTCAAGCCGACTAAGATATCTCTTATCTTAGCTGATAGATCCCAAAGAATTCCTGAAGGTTTCCTCGAGGACATTCCAATTAAGACTGGAGATTTCATGATTCCCACTGAATTTGTGTGCTGAAGTATGATAAAGAGCCTAATGATCCTCTCATCTTAGAAAGATCTTTCTTGGCTACAGCTGGTGCCATCATAGATGTGAAGAAGGGACATATAGAACTGGATGTGGGAGGTTTGGGTATGAACTTGGAGATGGATAAGCTGAGGAGAGCTCCTACTAATGATGGGCATACTTTTTTTTGTTGAGAAGTTTGATGAGATCTGCAAAGAAGAAGCTGGGAGACCAGCATCAGGCTCAGTGTCGATCGACACCTCCTCTGTGTCAGTCGACACTCCTCCACGACTGAGCCCGAACTTAACCAGAACTGAGCGCTCGTACGACNTACTTGGTAGTACTCCTCCTTTGAATACTCGTAGGTCCAAATCACGTAGCCATGAGTTCAGCTGAGTTGTAAAATAAATAACTCCTTCATCAGAACTCTGATTGTACTGATTCCACCTCGAGATATTCTCTAGATGAGGTAAGAATGTATTCCAAATAGTAGTTTGGCTGGAAGAGTTGACCTTTGACTTCGTTTGAGGTGAGCAAGACTCAAGGGTCGTCTTGGATGGTCTCATGATCATATCAAGGATGGTATCTAATGGTTTGAGTCCTAAGGAAGGAGCACTACTTACCAAAGATGTCAGTACAATTCTGTTGAACCAACCTACTCAAAGGAAGAAAGATAGGAAAGAGAAAGTGACTGTCTCTGAGAAAGTGAGTGCAGTGATCCAGAGTAGAATTGCATAGAAGCTACCAGATCATGGAAGTTTTGTGTTAGATTGTTCTATCTCCACAGGAAGGTTTCCTCACTCTCTTTGCGATCTTGGCTCTAGTATTAACCTGATGTCACATTCTGTTGCTGTGAGACTTAGGATAACAAAATTCAAGCCGACTAAGATATCTCTTATCTTAGCTGATAGATCCCAAAGAATTCCTGAAGGTTTCCTCGAGGACATTCCAATTAAGACTGGAGATTTCATGATTCCCACTGAATTTGTGTGCTGAAGTATGATAAAGAGCCTAATGATCCTCTCATCTTAGAAAGATCTTTCTTGGCTACAGCTGGTGCCATCATAGATGTGAAGAAGGGACATATAGAACTGGATGTGGGAGGTTTGGGTATGAACTTGGAGATGGATAAGCTGAGGAGAGCTCCTACTAATGATGGGCATACTTTTTTTTGTTGAGAAGTTTGATGAGATCTGCAAAGAAGAAGCTGGGAGACCAGCATCAGGCTCAGTGTCGATCGACACCTCCTCTGTGTCAGTCGACACTCCTCCACGACTGAGCCCGAACTTAACCAGAACTGAGCGCTCGTACGACATTCTCTATGCTTCAGGTCTGAAAGCTGTTCCCAAACAGAAAACTCCCTTCTATACACTCCATAGTCCGCATGTAAGGCAAATGTACACGCATCTTCTTCACCCAAACCTTCTCCATTCATCAATAAGAATTTCAAATGTACTTAAATTGTTCTGCAGTTAACCAAGCCACGAGATTATCGTAGAGTGCTTGTTTCTTCTGTTGATGATTTTGTAGGCTATAAAAGAAGCCCACCCATACCTAAGTCCCGCCCTTGTCCTATTCCTCACATCCTTGGCAGACCTCATGCACCTAAAGCTTATACATCACCTTGGATGAAGAGGACATTCTCTCGGCGGCATACATTGCCACTTTCTGTTCAACCTGATGCCTGAGCTCTGACACAGTCAAGCTAATGGCTGAAATCAAGCGCTTAGTGGGAGACAACCCACTCTTAGGTTTTTATTTTTCGTATTGAGTCATTTTTCTTCTTGCATTGAGTCAGTTTGTGTTTGGATTTGTATGAAATTATGAACTATCTATCTATCATGTTGCTTTTAACTTGTGTTTGAGTGCTTCTTAACGGAATAATCATCCGAGGATTGACTTACCAACACAATCTAACTGCAACTAACAAACGATTTTTCGACCATGTTTCTGTCTGCAGAGGGTGTCGATCGACTAACAAAGCATTTGCTGATCAAAGAACTCAAGTTGGAGCTTCAATTGAAGCAGCTCCATAGGATTCAACACGACATCCTTTCTTTTACTTCCGTTTTTCTTTCTTGATGTCTTCTTTCTTCTTTTTTTTTTTTATTTCTTCTCTCTCTCATGTATTTCTCTTTCCTTTATGTAAATTGCTGATGGGGAGAACAATCTCAACCTCATTCAAATCAATTTTATTTTATCTAAATGAAACCTCTCCAGCAATTAATGATGCATCTGAGAATTCAATTTTAACGACTTCGACATCGAAGCAAGGATTAATTGACTTGTTTTTCTCTTTCAGCATTTATAGCTGAATAAAATGAGATTAAGAAGAAGAGGATGAAACTTCATGAACAAATCTAGGCTCAGTTGGATCGGATCGGGTCGAACAACCAACCAATCGTCGCTTTACTATCCATGATGTTTGATTTCACTTAAAAAGTTTGATGTTTGGTGTTGTTTTCTTTAGGATACAACGTGTGGACAAGTTGTATTTACATCAACAATGTTGTCTACCAATTGTGGACAATAATATACAATATATGTAAAAATGTTGTCCTTTATGAATTTATAACTAAAACTATATTGTAAACTATAATGTATTAGTTGATGGACTATTTTGATTTATACAAATGGTGGACAAGTTGTCATTGACTTTTTTGAATGTTGGCTTCCAAACGCTAAATCATGGTAGACAACATTTTCCACCTCGGTGGACATGTTTTAGAACAACATTACGTTATGAAATCTCTGTGGACAATAATAGACAAATTCGTATTTTTAGAAATTCAATATCGTCTACCGATTCAAATATTGTGGATATGTTTGTAAAAAATCAATATTATCTACCAATTTGAATTTGTAGATGATAGAAAATTTTGTATTTCTGAAAACTCAAACTTCTCAACATTATTTTCTAACTTTCCAATACTTTTTTAAAAAAATATATTGTTATTTGAGATATTCTATCTCTTTTCTTCTTTTTCTCAAAATTGTCAATCATTTATTTTTTGCACATTTAAAGTTTGCATATCTAACACATCTAATCCACTCACTCTCCCTCACCACACATTCGTCAAGGGTAAAATAGTCACATACTCATGACCAAAAAGTGGATTATAGTACTTTTAGAAAGATAAAAATAATATAGTATTTCTAAAAAGTTTTTTCTGAAAATCCCTTTAATATATCACCAACTCTAATTCTAGAATGCATATATAAACAAATATTTAAATATTTATCCTTTATTTCTAATATTCCAAAATTATTAATATGATTCCAAATCGTTCTTTTTTAAACCTTTAAAAAATTGGAAACGCAAAAATCATAAATCTTCCAAAAATAGAAACCTGGGCTTCAAAACCGCAATTTCGACCTTTATGATGATTCAGATTGACCCTTCTCTGATATGGTCGATCTATATGCAGGCAGGCAGGCATTGAATAGATTTGGTTAAATTAAAGAGATCACGTGTCTAGGAGATAATAATAATAATAATACAACAATGGAACAAGGAAGAGGACATAAAGTTATGTTTTGATCCCAGGATTTTTGTCTGAAAAGAGAATCACAGAGCAGAGAGTTCGACTTTTTGAGTGGAAGGCCGATAAGCTACGAAGGTGCTATCAGTTGAAAAGGAGCCCGGATTGAAACATGTTGCTCCCCCAAACTTGCACACCTTTCGCTCACTCTTGTCACCTAATACTATCTGTTTTAATAACAACAACAACAATCCTTCTTTTGTTTAAGTTTGGTTTCATGCTTCCAAAATTATGCACAACTCAACCTATAATAAGATGTAAGAATATACCGTATGAGGAGTTGGATACAGTTGTAGACAGTGATCATAGTTCCAAATGATGGGTTGCTCCATGAGAGGTAGAGGACAAAGATGGCTCTGATGAATTATTGTGGAATCAAGCTGAACCCACACATTTCACAAGTTTCAGACTATTTGTTATTACCCGAAAAAAAAAAAAATTGTCAAATCAAAAGTTTGAAAATAGTGTAGACGAGAGATGTTTTACGTCCTCAAAGGGGTCATTAGTTTCTTCTGAGGAAAGGGATATTAAGCATGAACGGCTCATTCGGTACACAACGTCTTGTCGGAAGAACACAATATCCTGGTTATAGAACTTTACTCTGCATTTTACAAACACAAAGATCAATGCTTCAGATTTTGAGTTCCGTCCGTCCATCTCAATAAATCCTCATACATAATTCAGAAGCCAAACACCATAATAAAGAACAATAGAGAGTTCACACTGTAGAATACTCACCTGCAAGGATTGCTTGAAAAAATCGCATTGGGAATAATGCCTCGAAGCTCTTCAGTTAAATAGTTTGGTAAACTGCATCTTGGCAAGACTGTCGAAGGACCTGTCAGTTATAATTTGTTTTGATTAGTCATGTCTCTTCATGGACCGTGGCATTATTAAGATAGTGATGGAGAAATGGTACCTGCGTCACCAGGACTTGGAATGAATAAAAACCGACTGCTTTCTTTTAGCCGTGGATGGTTTCCAATTATTCTCCCAAGTTTACCAAACTGCTGCCTGAAAAATGAAATGGATGCATGTCCTCAATAATACATAAGACCAGATTTTCGACAACACAATTGAGGAAACTTTAAATAAAATGATCCCTTACCTAAGGCTTGAATAAGAACAAAATGATAAGTTGCATGGGCGAGAACAAAAGCTTCCCATGAAAACTAACAAAGAGGGCACTATCTTCACTCTTTCAAAACGATCAAGAACTGTTTCCAACTTCCCGAGAACCTTCGAAGTGGACAACACATTTTGGCTAATCAAGAAATAATCTTTAAACACAAAAGATTTATGCTAAAAATACAGTTGTTGGTACTCCAACTCATAAGTCAGACAATATGACAAACGTGTCATCCACCGCTTCGCTTTCTAGTTCTGCAAGTCTACCCTGTGAACAGGGGCAAAAATATCGTATATTTGTATTTCTGCTGTGACTTTGCTATGTAAGGCATGGGACCGGACTTCCTCAAATCCAGAAGTACAAAAACAACGACTCAAGGGTTACCTTTTTTCGTTTATCTGGCCTGCCACATCCGAAGAAGTCATCCTCAGGGTGTACCTTTAACGTGTTATCCCTGTTTTCTAAAGGAGGAAACCCGCATGTAATAACCTTTACCAAAGACATGAAGAAAAAGCTTTTAGAAGCGGAACAGGTAAATCAAAGAATGTAGTCATTTGAAATTGAGCCTCTGTTTACAAGGCCATCATTATGTTGATGGGAACATTCAGTTACATATTCCAATTGTTTTCTTCAAGTGTGTTGTTTATGGGGACTTATGTACATATTATTATTGGTCACAGAGGAGACCCATACACACGAATTAGCTCTATATACAATTCCCACCCAAAATAATTAACATCTTGATCTCAAGATGGACAACAACAACCTATGAGAATCGTGGAACGTATAAAATATGCAACTTACACTCTAATATACCTGAAAGATGCCGTTGTGCATTTCACCTTCTGCGAAAAGGATAGTATTCTCTGTGAAAAAACCAGTGGTTATCTTGTACTGATTGTCAAAGAAAAGTAATCATACAGCAATAATTTGAGATGCATTTTTTATGTAAGTCCAGATTTTAGATGGAACTACGAAACTAAAGAGAGAGAGAAAAAAAAAAGGATATTGCTTTGGACAAATCAACCTCTACAGAAGCTGAAAGGTCTTCAAGGTAGAAGTGCCCATCTTCCATCTGTGATATCAAGCCCATCACCCATTTCGTTCCCGTCAGACCGATTAGAGACTGGATGGAAGATATCTACTAGACAGAACATGCAATGACAAACTCCTAAGTAGTTTTAGGTTTTACCAAAACAAAAAAAAAAAAAAAAAAGATGTGAGAGGAACCAACCTCGTATTTGTTAGATTGCGATATTTCAGCATCAAATGCTGGGCTAGAAAAATACTCAGAGCGAGAAACTCTCTGCAACAGCAATCTGAAACGTTCCCTGTATACTTGTATTTTTGCAGAAGCCTCGCCGTGAACAGGCAGATTACTCACATGCCTGGAATCAAATATATATTTCAGTCAGTGCAAAAGTGTTTATGCCATCAATGTCGACATCTACCACCAAGGCACAATGGGACATCTGTGTCATAATATCAATCGAAAGGATCTATTATCTACACACCTACCAATCCATCAACTGACAAAGTCTTAGTAACAGAAGAAAGTAGAAGCCTTAGTTACTGGATGAATCGCTTATTAACAAACATCATATCGATATTTTGGCACCAGAAACACATTGTCGATGATGGCCAAGGGATAAACAGTCGATTCTTCTGCCGCCGCCGCGTTAATCACGTTTTCAATTGATTCCACATCGATTATAGAAGAAGAACCTGCAACATTTTTTTTAATATATATATATATAAAAAAAAAAGCCCAACTATTCTATATGAGAGAATCGATAAGCAGTCGCATATATCAGAGGAAAATCAGACAAATACGCGATTCCTGCTGAAGGAGATTGAGAAGATGATTGATATCTTCATCTGGGAAGTCTACAATCATGTCTAAGGCATCGATTATGAATGAGGTGGTACCCTCTTATTCTGAATTGCTTCTGTATATATCTCCTCCTCGTACACCTTCTCATTCTCCCTGCCTCTTTTTGCTTTCTTCGTTTCGAATCGAAGACTCTTATCTCTCTCTCTCTCTCTCTCTCTCTCCTCTGAAACCTTACATTTTTCTTTCTGGGCGGGAATCTTCGGGAAAAACCCAACCCACCAAATTAGCGGAAAACGAAAAAAAAAATTAAGAGTGAATACAAACTTTCATTTAACATATGCCATTTACCCTAATCTTATTAATATCCTCAAACTTTCGCTTAACATGTGCCTACTGTACAAGTGACAGACACATCTCCAAAAAAACTTATTCACATATCTATATATACATTTTTTTTTGAAACAAATCCTGGAATTCATGTCATTGACATTAATTATTAATTTGTTTTTTATTTAATTAATTAATATTAAGTTTATATTTTTGGAAACAAGATTTCTCATCCTAAATAAATTTGAAAACAAGATTTCTTATTATTTTT
Source organism: Camelina sativa (assembly GCF_000633955.1). Lineage (NCBI taxonomy): Eukaryota > Viridiplantae > Streptophyta > Magnoliopsida > Brassicales > Brassicaceae > Camelina > Camelina sativa. The sequence continues at coordinate 23,309,521 of NC_025703.1, read as the reverse complement.
TTACAATAAGAAACATATCTAATAAAAAAATCTGTAATTACACTTAAAATCTTTTATGAATATAATTTTTTTTCTTTTTGTCAAACTTAGAATATAATTTCTTAGCTTCCAAATTAGACAATTTATAACAAAAGATAGTTAATGTGATAGCTAACATCCCGAAATTGAAGTAAAATGATAACGTGATTATGAATATAATTATTTTAGAGAATCTAATTATTTTTTTAAAAAAACTCTATAAAATTTATATTGTTTCCTATAATTTTGTTTTAATGCCATATCTTCCTATGATACTGAACTCAGATGTTTTGTCTTTAATCATGATAGCCTCATGATAACCAAGTGTTTTTTATGCATGATTGGTAGTCTTTAGCTAGATGGTCCTACTTAACAAAAAACATTATATTAATTAAATAAAAAATGTGATTTTGAGAAGAGAATTCTTTATAGGTAATAAACTTTCCATACAATTGAGATTGTTTGTAGAAACTAAGTGTTTTACATAAATTCGGTTAACTGTTATAGGACCAAATACCATTAATTTCGGTGTAATTGTTCTACATAAATTCTGAATTTAAACAATCATTCAAAAAAATTAACTCGATTTTAAAAGGTAACAAACATATTTACCATTCAATTTGATATCTTATTCAAGAAATAATAATAAAATATAAAAGGAATTGCTTGCTCACAGATATATTTTTACTTTTATTACGTATTTAAAACTAATTTTTATTTTCACGGGTTTCGTATGATGAATTTTTGTGGATTAAAATTTTTTGAACATGTTACCTGACCCACCTAGCATGACGGGTTTGGACTATAGAACCAACACTAAAATTATTAGTTTATCTCATATATACTATAGATTTGTAATCATAGTTTTGAAAATTAACTTATAAATTATTTAGTATATGAACTACAAAATATTACACATACTATAACACATTCTTAGTATTCCAAAAAAAAAAAAATACACATAAAAATATACACTAACATACTATATAGACATATACTTCTGTTTAATTATCTATATATACATTTTTGGAGACATTTATAAAAAAAATCAAAGTTCCAACTTATTTATAACTATGCCATTGCCATTTATAAAAAAATTAATAATTAATAATCTGGGTTGACGATTAAACGTTAATATAACAAGCCGAAGCCCATCTCGGTTCTACGTTTTACTAATTTGTTTGTGGAGGCAATCATTCCTTCGGTTGAGACAAAAAAAAAACAATAATAATTTTTAAATAAAAATACAAAAAGACAAGAAACATAATATTTACGCAAAGGCCCCCAACTAACACAAATAATTAAGTTTTCCTACCTTCTTCTTTAAAGAAGTGTTTTTTAATACCTAATACATTATTATAAAGACATTTGATCCATACTAATAAATAACAAATGCTATAAATCAAATTACCAATTACACCACGGACCATCATTTTAATCGAATTGCACAACTATAAATACAAAAGTGTTAAAATGATATATAGATGAAACAACCTAAATTATGTTTGATAAATTATAGTATACTCATCTAATTATAAAAAAAATATAGAATTACAAATATATTATCCATACATTGTAAATAAAATACAAAATCACAAAAACATACTCACTGTTTACTAAAGTAAAGTAAATTAATAGAACAATAAGGATATTTTAAATTTTAAACCCGCGGTCAAGCAATAAAAATACATAATAGGAATTATACAATACATAATATATTAGACTTTAAAACAATAGTACATTATAAAAAATATAAAACATTTAGTTCACAAAAATAATAGCAAAAAAAACCACCATTTAGTTACATATAGATAAAATAATAAATAAATTATTTTATATATCCTTAAACAAAACTATAGCCCTGCGGTGTACCGCGGGTGAATATCTAGTAGAGAACAAAACAAAGCTAGTATTTTATATCCTATCTAATAACAAATTTAATGTAATTAGGTTTTAAACTTCATTAAGAAGAAGAAAAAAATTCTAAACAACATTCTAAATTAATTAGACAAAAGTTAATTAATTAAGAATTTAAAAAGTAAATAAATTAAAAATTATTATTTAAAATACAATAATTTATAATTTAGTCCCGCAATGTACCGCGGGTAAAATCTTAGTTTTTTTTAAATAATCCATGTCATTTTCTTTTATAAATTTTATTAAAAGTGCTTAAACCCAAATGGGTCTAAGGCCTGTTAAACAAAACATTACATGAGTAACAAAATGGAATACAAACCATTGGCAGTCAGAAACAGATCGTAGAGTTGAAGCTGGGCGGTTAAGTGGAGGCAGAAAGTCAGATCTACAAGGCCCACAGCTTTGCGACTATGCCGTTAGATGGGTTCCTCAACCGGTGTATTCGGATTCTGTTGCAGAACCGTCACCAACAGCGGATCACACTCTGACCCGCCACAAGCCTTCCGGAATATATCAACTCTCTGACACTCTGCCACCCAACGAATGTTGGATCCCCTTCCTAGCAAAGTGACATACTCAAATCCAAGCCTCTACTCTCCAAATCCATAAGCCGGAGATCCTTCCCGAGGTAAGATAGTCTTCAGATCTGGTTCGGTGGACGCAAAACAAGGTGACGAGAGAGAGAAAGAGGCTTAACAAACCTCTCAAAAGCCAGAGTCCCTGAAAACCATCTAACATCGAAAAGAGAACCTACCGTTAACCACCACAACACTCACCGGAAAAACCCACCTATCCACAAGCGTCTTCCGCCGCTGCCGCAGCCTCCAACCAGGCGGTTGAGCCGAGAAAGACTTCTCTGCATCTCCAACAGCGTCTTCAAACCAGGGAAACCAGAATCCGAAGCCTTTCGTCCGCCGGGAAAGGGCCACAACCGCAACGCTTGCCGGAAAAACCACACCGCTCCGTTGATAGAGAAGACAACTTACCTCACTCCTGATGCAGTTTGCAAAACAGACCAACGATGAAGATCTGAGCCAGAAAGAAAAAAAGATCGAGATTTGAAAAAAAATAACTTTTTGAGAGAGAGAAAGAAAGGTGAACAGGAACGATTGTCTTTTCCATGTCATTTTCTAACAAGAGAAAACGCAGAATGTTAGTCGATATATGTTTTGGCAAAATTAAAATATTGTGTATAATTCGAGATGATACAATACTTTAGAGAAATTCCTTTAAATACTACTAAAAGTTTTTTTTCCAAAAATAACACATTTTAGTTTTTTTTCCAAAAATACCACAAAAGTTTTTTTTTTCCAAAATTACCACAAACACACAAAAATGATTTTTAAGAATGTAGAAATTTTTTTTTAGGTTTGGATTGACACATTTAGTTTTAGGGTATAGTTTTTAGGGGTAGGGTTTAGTATTTAGAATTTAGGAATTAGTTTTTAGTATTAGAACTTTAGTTCAATTATGTGGTATTTTTGTAAAAAAATATATTTTAGTAGTATTTTTGGAAAAAAAAAACTAAATTGTGGTATTTTTGGAACAAAAATCTATTTAAGTTGTATTTATTACAATTGTCCATGAAATATTGGTAAAATAATTTTTCCTTCCCATAAAATTTAGGGTTTGATTATGTCTGGAAGTTTTTCTATTGCTTTAGGCAAAATCCATATGTATTGGCTAATCTAATTTTAAATTCCTCGACTAAATTGTACAATCATGATAAAGAGATTTTAATGATATAACTCATACATATTGGTGAAACTATCTTAAGTTCCTCAATTGAACTATCAATAAAAAACTATATTAAGTAATTGGGCAATTGTCCTTTCGATAAAAAAACTAGATTTTATTTTAGTGATTTTGCCCAATTACTTAATACAAAATCACTAAAATTACTCATTATTTAAGTGACAGCAAAAACATATAATGACCAAATTACTTTTTATCATGTGTTATTTTTTTATTAATATATCTAATATATTAAAGGAGAAGTCGAAAGAGTCCACATTAACTCTCACAAAATTTGATCTCTCTTACCCTTAATGAAATTTGTTCTTACAAAAATTTCGGACAAATTTTTTCCCCTATTTCTGATGCAGAAACGCACCACATTCATCTTCAGACTTAAAATTACCTTTTTGTCATTAATGAAAACCAATTCTGGACTATTGGTCCAGCGGTTATCCGGCCGTGGTCCAGCAATTATCCGGCCGTGGTCTGGCGGTTTTCCGACGGTGGTCTGACTGTGGTCCGGCGATGGTCCAACGGTGGTCTCACGGTGTTTTGGCGGTTCTCCAGCGGTGGTCCGGCGGTGGTCCGGCGGTGGTCCGGTGGTGGGGTGGTGGTCCAGTGGTGGTACGGCGGCCGGAAGGAAATGTGATGGTGGTAGGAGGGGGATGTGGTTTGTGGTGGTAGAGGTATATATGATAAGGGCAAATTGATATATATTATATATTATACAGAGAATATATTATAAATATAATTAGAGTAGTTACTTAGTTAATTTTAGTGTTTTTTATTGGTTATTCCTGCCAAATTCCCTATATATATATGAGTTGCTCAATGTTACAAAACAATTGCTATATAATAAGCACCAATTTTAATTTTTGCGAGACTGTTTAAAAAGACTGAGAACAATTTGTCCACAAAATACTAATCCCGTAGAAAAGAAAAAAAAACTACAAAAGTTGCTATAAGGACTAAAATACAAAAGTCAAATACACTCTGTTGCATGAAATCGATCACCAACGAGAATTTAATTCCAATACATAATGTTCGTTAATTAACACCAATGATTACCGAGTACCATTGGTCAAATACATTAATAATCGAATGAAATCAATTATTAGCCAGCCATTTCTGATTATAACGAGCTAGATCCGGTGTATTGGACCATATAAAGCATAGTATATATACTCATGTACGTACGTACATGATTCCAAAAGAAATCTCCAAAACCATTGCAAAAAGAAAAAACAAAAAATAATAGAATTATAGATATGGAGCTGAAGAGGACATTGCTATCCAAACGAGGTATATTCCGGGCGGTGAGTTTGGTAAAGGACCTTCGCAGCAACCGGCTAACGAAGAACAACTTGATCGGAGCATTAGAGCTGGCGAAGACAAACGGTGTTGTTTACGAACAAACGAAGGAGAATGGAGTGATCAGAATTAGAATGTTGGTAAAGAAATGTGACGTGGAGAAGCTCATTTGCAAAGGTGACGACGACGTTTTAAGAGCGTCGTTGGTTGAACAAAGATTGATACAACTACGAAGAAAACACCATGCCAAGGTGGGGGAGAAGAAAGAAGCGGCATGTTGGACTCCTGCGTTACGAAGCATTCCTGAAGAATTTTAATTTTGAATTTTTTTTTTCTTCACTTGTTTCATTTATTTCTTGATATATCCTTTTTTTTTTTCTGATATATACCAGTTTTGGCTGGAATTCAGATTTTTAATATATTTATATTATATAAAGACTTTGACCTTTTTGAAATAATTCACTTCTTGTTAATGATAAAAGATAATAATGACACTTGTTCTTTTAAAATGAAACCACAACTTGATTAGAAGACTTATCAATGGTCCAATTATATATGGTTTGTGAATAAATCATGAATCCAAATATCCAAATGATCACATATTGTATTTATAATGTAAATGCAACTGAAACACCTTTTGCTCAAAGTCAGTGATTCTGTTTCTTGTTTGCAATGAGAATTAATAAATGATGCCGAGCGGAAGAGGTGAAGCGGAGGGGATAGGGTGAGCAACGGCGAGGCTCTGTTTTCCTAGGGGAAGAACAGAGAGAAGACGGTGCGAACAGGGGATCAACGGACGCGGAACAGGGCGAGAGTGCTCCTCTCAGGTCTAATGCAAAGCAAGATCTTATGGGCAATTAAATTGCCTCTTTTTTTGGTTTTTTTTATTCAATTCAAAGGTGGAGTACATAGGTGATCACAAGCTCTATTTATAGAGATGTGTAAAAACTCACGAAACTTGATCCTAAAGAAAATAGATAAAGCCAAATAAAAACTCAAGTCTATCCAATCTAAACGAAATCGCAAAACAAAAACTAAACATCGACTCTTTCTTGATGGAAAAGCAAACACCGGATAAAGCCCATCAAGACCATGTTGTCCGCTACATCAGGTCTCCCCAGGTGGAAGAGGATTCGGCCTCGAATCCAAGGCGTCATTGTCACCACGAAATGGAGACAAATGCTTAACGTTGAAAACGTCCGACGTACGCATATGAGGAGGCAGCTTCAAACGATAGGCATTGGCGTAAATACGCTCCAAGACTTCAACGGGACCAATCTTACGTGACTTAAGCTTATTATACTCTCGAACCGGAAAGCAATCCTTGGTCAAAACGACCCAAACCAAGTCACCGGGCTGAAATTCCAAAACATGACGTTTGACATCAGCAATCTCTTTATATTTCGCCTGAGCGAGCTCCAAAGTAGCCTGCGCTTTCTTATGAACGACCTGCAAATTATCCACGAAGGCGACAGCGTGGCCATGAAAACGATCACGATCTGGAAGTGTGGTAAGATCCATCGGACATCGCGGAACCAACCCATAGACGACGCGGAAAGGAGCAAAACCCAGACTGCGATTCAATGCATGATTATGGGCAAATTCAGCCTGGCACAACTTCGTATCCCAGCTCTTGATGTTATCTCCCACCAAACACCGCAATAAATCTCCCAAAGAACGGTTAACAACTTCCGTTTGACCGTCAGACTAGGGATGGTAGGCGGAGCTCATGTCCAAACTGGTGCGGAGAAGCTTCCACAACGATCGCCAAAAATGACTTAAAAAGCGGGTATCCCGATTAGAGACAATAGACAAGGGAAGATAATGCAACCTATAGATCTCACGGAAGAACAAGGTAGCCACCGACAGTGCATCCGTTGTCTTCTTACAAGGGATGAAATGGACCATCTTGGAGAAGCGGTCAACAACGACAAAAATAGAGTCATTACCTCTCTGAGTGCGAGAAAGACCCAAAACAAAGTCCATGCTTATGTCCGTCCAAGGTTGAGAAGGCACTGGTAACGGCATGTATAAACCCGCATTAGAAGCTTTGCCCTTGGACGTATGAGACACACGACACCGCTCGACAAAGCCCTCAACATCACGGCGGAGCGATGGCCAGTAGTAGGAGGAAGAAACCAAATGGAGGGTGCGATCGCGGCCCACGTAACCTTCATTGTGAAGCTCCTGAAAAATCTGTAAACGCAAGCTGTACTCCGGCACACACAAACGAAGGCCTTAAACAGATATCCCTCATGGAGGACAAACTCATCAGAAGTACCATTGCAGCCTCCAAAAAAAATTTCCCGAAGAAGGAATCTGACTGGTACATATCTGCAAAGGCCGCAAAGCCCGGAGCCACCGTGTACATAGTACCAAGCAGACTATGACGTCGACTCAACGCATCCGCCACACGATTAGTCATGCCCGACTGATGCCGGATAGGAAATGTGAATTGCTGCAAGAAGGCAATCCACGAAGCATGTCGTGACGACACCTTGGCTTGGCTATCTAAATGGCAAAGCGCATCACGATTCGTGAAGAGGATGAAATAGGCATAGAACTCCACATCATAGGTACTACATCGTGAATGTGGACCGGCAAGTTTCTCACTAAAATAGGCAACGGGACGTCCTTGTTGACTTAACACAGCACCAATGCCAACTTTCGATGCATCACAATGCAACTCAAATGTCAAAGCAAAATCATGTAACACAAGGATTGGAGCGGTCGTGAGCTTCTCCTTGATCAATATAAACGCAGCCTCGGGCGTCCACACAAACTTCGTGTTCTTCATAAGACTAGTGAACAGCCGATAAAAAGAAGCCAGACCATGGAAACTGCAAACGTGGGAGAACGTACGAGGATTTGGCCCAGAATGAACAGCCTCAATCTTAGATTTATCAACAGACAAAACCTGACCAGAAATGACGTACCCAAGGAACAACACTTCCGATGCACCAAATTCACATTTATGTCGAGCACCAAACAGTTTCTTCTGACGCAAGACACGAAGAACCTCACGAAGATGACGCACATGCTCCTCCATATTGGTACTGAAAATGAGGATGTCATCGAAATAGACCACTACGAAGCGACCAATAAACGGACGTAGGGCTTGGTTCATGATACGCATGAACGTACTAGGAGCATTAGAGAGGCCAAATAGCATGACTAGCCATTCGTAAAGACCTTCACGAGTTTTAAACGCGGCCTTCCATTCATCACCAGGCTGGATACGGATCTGGTGGTACCCGCTTTTAAGATCGATCTTTGTGAAAATAGAGGTATTTCCAATCTGGTCCAAGAGATCATCAAGTCGAGGAATTGGAAAGCGATACCGAACTGTGATTTTTTTGATCGCACGACTGTCAACACACATGCGCCACATACCATCTTTCTTGGGAATCAATAACGTGGGAACAACACACAGACTTAAACTTTCTCGGATGTGACCCTTACGCAGACGGTCCTCGACCTATCGGCGAAGTTCCTCGTGTTTCGTAGGGCTCATTCGATAATGGGGTCTGTTCGGAAGCGTAGCGCCGGGCATAAGGTCAATACGATGTTGGATGTCATACAACGAAGGTAATCCGGTGGTCAGTTCAGAAGGAAAGACATCCGCAAAGTCATCGATGACAGAGGCTAAAACCGGTGGAATGACGATGGGACTACCACGAGCCAGAGTTGGCGATAAAATAAGTGCAAAAGCCAGACCTGTTGTTCGAAATTCATTGTCAAACATCACGTGAGAGCAAAGTCAGGAGACAACATCGGAGGAAGGATTCGATAATGGGGATGGTGGCTCCCGTGATGTCGTGGAAGGGGTAGCGGATAAGGATGGCTCGCGAGACGGAAGCAGAATGATCTTGTGTGTCTCCCAGATGAATTCATAAGTATTTTTTACTCCATCATGGATGATCTTACGATCATACTCCCAAGGACGCCCAAGAACTAGATGACTCACATCCATCTTTGCGACATCAAAATAGAAACGATCCTTGTAGAAAGGACCAATGGAGAACGGAACCAAGGAGCGGTGACTCACGCGAGCAGCGACACCGTTTGCCGACTCATAAATAAGATTTTGACAACAACCGGAATCAATGAGGAAAGTGCATATCCAGTCGCGGATAGTGCAAGTCGAACGAAAAATGTTAGTATGTAACCAGTGAGACACACGTGACGCGCCACTAACATCGTTCCTTGGTCTCCGGAGGTGGGTTTCGGAGACGAGTCGATAATAGGATTGCAATCGTCATCTTCTTCTTCCACTTCCTCTATGTCCACAAGGAGACCACGTTTGAATTGATTGGGACATGCGGTTTGGCGATGACCCGGCTCTCCCCAAGTGAAACAACGCAATGCATTACGAGCAGAACGACGCAAGGCTGGTTGGTCGTTAGTCTTCCCGAACCGATCAGTGTTCTGTTCTGCTACTTCTGGTTGAGACGAACCGCTTGGAAGGGAACTTGATTCCGGTGGTCTGGAACAATACGATGAGTTCCAAGTTGTCGACTTCAGTTGCTGTTCGAAGGACGCAGCTCGACGATGAGCTTCGGAAACCGTTGATGGATCAAACTGGGACAATGCGTTTTGAAGCTGGGGATGAAGACCACCGATGAAACGAGATACTTGTTGAATGTCACTATCATGAATCTCCGTACGTGTCAAGAGGAGGTAGAATTCTTCAGCATAGACATCAACCGAACGAGAACCTTGCTTAAAATTCTGTAGGCGTGTGAAAACAGTGCGTTCATAGTTGTGAGGGAGAAATGATGTGATCATGGATCGAGCTAAGGAGGAGGAGCTTGTAGCTGAGCTTGAACCTGAGGAATTTGTAGCTAAGCTTGAACCCGAGGAGCTTGTAGTGGAGGAACCATTGCTTGTACCTGAAGGACCAATGACTAGAGCAAAAGCTAAGAAGCTAAGAAATGCACTAAATGGGCTTATTCAAGAGCTTATGGCCAAAGAGAGCATGGGAAAAACTATTGAAGATGATATCTATCTAATCCAGCCCACTTTGAGCCTAATTCAAGTCCAAAAAAGCCCACGAGGGATGACGAAAATGGAGTTCAACTCACCTTGGGAAGGACACCTTGGGAAGAGAAACATGCACCAAGAGTGGAATCTTCATTCAACATACTATTTTTATTATCTTTTAGTTTCAAGATTAATCAATACTTGGCTTTGTTACCAAGTTTCTTATCAATATATAAACTCATATAATCTCATTTGAGAATAATCAATCAATTTCTTTTTCATTTTATGAGTCTATCTCTTTGCTCTTTGTCTAGAACATTTCTTTGTTTCTTGGTGTGTAATATCCAAGTAACAGCCTCCTCTTGATGGACTAGTGTGTCATATCTAGCAGCGATTGGAGTTGGGAATATCAGCAGCCTTCCACAACTGTTGTGCGACCCCTCAATCTATCAAATCTCTCTTGTTGCACCTTGCACCTTGGCGAGTTTCTGTCCTATCTAATCCTGCTGAGTGATCCTCGAATTGGGGCGTATCAAGTGGTATCAGAGCCACTCAACCGGTATTTGTCTGTTCATCTTCTCATCTTCCATTTCTAAATACTTCTTCTTCTTTCTATCTCAAATCTGGGCCATCTCCTTACCTAGGCCATTTCTATTTTCAAAAAAAAAAAAGAAAAAAAAAAACGAGAAAAAAAAAATCCTAATATTAGAAAAATAAAAAAAAAGATTTGCATTTGGCTAGGTGGTGGAAGAGAAATCCTGCTGGCTGAGGAGAAATCCAGCCTTGGAGTGGTTAAAACAGATTTCAAATCATGTTGTCTTTCTATCTTCCTTCTTCCCTTGTTGCTTGGGAATTCCATTGGGTTGCTTGGATTTGTTCTCTTAGAACTTAGAGAGAAAGCTCTTGAGTGACCTACCAAAATTGAGAGAAACACTTTTGTGTGTGAGGATTTTTTATCTGCTAACTTTTGGTGTTAAGTTTTCAGGAAACCATGGAAAGTGATGGAGAAATAGATCGGCCAGGAAATTCAGTCGCCGGACTATCTAACTTGCAAATGCGGGCATTGAATGACACTATTACTAACCTTATGAATACATGTCTAGAAGAACTACACTAGAGGCTCAACGAGATTCAGAAGAACCAACAAACCCGTTCTAGACCCGCAGCCAGGAGAGAACGTTCAAGGAGGACTCACCGGCCTGAGGAGGAAATTGAAGAAGAGGAGTTCCATGAAGAAGATGATCGATCCACCAACCGACCTAGACGAAGTCATAGAAACCATGATCAAGGTGATGTTAATCCTTTTGGTACAAGAAATGACAATTTAGGTGGTTTAAAGCTTAAAATTCCAACCTTTGAAGGTAAAAACGATCCGGATGTTTACTTAGAATGGGAAAGAAAAATGGATTTTATGTTCGATTGTCAAAACTTTTCGGAACTCGGGAAGGTTAGGTTAGCAGCAACTGACTTTATAGGTTATGCTATTAACTGGTATGATCAAGTTATGACTCACAGGAGAACGACAAGTGGAAGACCAATAGCTTCATGGGATGAGCTCACTACCTTGATGAGGAAACGGTTTGTGTCGGTTCATTACCACATAGATCTCCACCAAAAACTCAGACGCTTGCTTCAAGGAACCAAATCTGTGGAGGACTATTTCCAGGAAATGGAAAGCTTAATGATCAAGGCGGATGTAGATGAAACCTTAGAAGCTACCATGGCCAGATTCCTTGCAGGCCTCAATCGGGACATTCATGACAGAATGGAGCTTCAAGAATATGAAAGCTTGGAGGGAATGTTGCACAAGGCGATTCTAATCGAACAACAAACCAAGAGGAAGGGTTTCTTTAAACCTTCCTTTGCTCCAAAACCAAGTTATCAAGATAAAGGTAAGTCTCCAACCCCATCAAATTCAGTTTTTAAGACTAATGCTCCTACTCTTCTTGATAAAGGAAAGGCAGTCGAGACCAACAATCGGGCAAGAGATATTCGGTGTTTCAAATGTCAAGGACTTGGACATTATGCCAACAAATGTACGAATCAAAAGGTAATTATCCTCCTAGACAACGGTGATGTGGAGTCCGAGGAAGATAAAGAAAAAGAGAAAGATCTCGGTCCAATCTTTGACGAAGAGGAAGAGCAGTTTGAATATCCAACTCAAGGGACACTTCTGGTCACTAGGAGATCATTGAGCGTTCCGCCTAAGTCTAATGACCGGGAACAAAGGGAGAATCTCTTTCACTCTAGATGTTTAGTTCACAATAAAGTTTGTTCTTTAATCATTGACGGTGGAAGCTGTACTAATGTTGCTAGTGATACTCTTCTTAGGAAGCTTGGACTTGAGACCAGACCTCATCCTCGTCCCTTTAAACTGGAATGGTTGAATGAAACGGGCAAACAGTACATCAGGGAGCAAGTCACGGTTCCTCTTACCATCGGCCGATATGAAGACGAGATCATGTGCAATGTCCTTCCTATGGATGCAAGCCATATCCTTCTAGGACGACCTTGGCAGTTTGACATGAGGGCGATACATGATGGCTACACCAACCGGCATTCCTTTGAGCATAAAGGAAAGAAGATCACTCTGGTTCCTTTAACTCCGTTGGAGGTCCATCAAGACCAGGTCCAGTTGAAGAAAAGCCGAGACAAAGAAATTAAACCAGCAAAACCTGAGGTATCTCCTAAGAACTTCAACTTCTTTATCAAAGAGAGTCAAGTAAGGAATTTTTTGTACTCTCAACAGCCATTGCTTTTACTTGTGTATAAAGAAACACTANTGTTGCTAGTGATACTCTTCTTAGGAAGCTTGGACTTGAGACCAGACCTCATCCTCGTCCCTTTAAACTGGAATGGTTGAATGAAACGGGCAAACAGTACATCAGGGAGCAAGTCACGGTTCCTCTTACCATCGGCCGATATGAAGACGAGATCATGTGCAATGTCCTTCCTATGGATGCAAGCCATATCCTTCTAGGACGACCTTGGCAGTTTGACATGAGGGCGATACATGATGGCTACACCAACCGGCATTCCTTTGAGCATAAAGGAAAGAAGATCACTCTGGTTCCTTTAACTCCGTTGGAGGTCCATCAAGACCAGGTCCAGTTGAAGAAAAGCCGAGACAAAGAAATTAAACCAGCAAAACCTGAGGTATCTCCTAAGAACTTCAACTTCTTTATCAAAGAGAGTCAAGTAAGGAATTTTTTGTACTCTCAACAGCCATTGCTTTTACTTGTGTATAAAGAAACACTAATAGCATTTTCTGACCTTGCACCGGAGCTCCCGAGTGATTTGATAGATGTTTTGCAGGAATTCTCAGATATCTTTCCAGAAGAGAACCCTAACGGTTTGCCGCCAATAAGAGGTATAAAACACCAAATTGATTTCATCCCAGGTGCGTTACTTCCAAACCGGCCGGCTTATCGAACCAATCCGTTGGAAACAAAGGAACTTCAAAAGCTGATTGGAGAACTTCTTGAAAAAGGTTACATCAAGGAGAGCCTAAGCTCATGTGTTGTACCTGTTCTCCTTGTGCCTAAGAAGGATGGCTCTTGGCGCATGTGTGTAGACTGTCATGCCATCAATAATATTACGGTAAAGTATAGGCATCCGATCCCTAGGCTTGATGACATGCTAGATGAATTGCATGGTTCTTCTGTTTTCTCAAAAATATATTTGAAAAGTGGTTATCACCAAATTCGCATGAAAGAAGGTGATGAATGGAAGACCGCATTCAAAACTAAACTAGGATTGTATGAGTGGCTTGTCATGCCTTTTGGCCTTACTAATGCACCTAGTACATTCATGCGTTTGATGAATCATATCTTGCGATCTTTTATTGGTCATTTTGTTGTTGTCTACTTTGATGACATTCTTATCTATAGCAAGAACCGTGAGGAACATAAGCTGCATTTGAAATCTGTCCTAGACGTCCTTAGGAAAGAAAGGTTATTTGCAAATCTTAAGAAGTGCTCTTTTGGAACAGATCACGTGGTTTTCTTAGGTTTTATTGTAGGTGCTGATGGACTCAGGGTGGATGAAGAAAAGATCAAGGCAATACGTGATTGGCCTAGCCCCAAAACCGTTGGAGAGGTAAGGAGCTTTCATGGGCTATCTGGGTTCTACCGGAGGTTTCTTCAGAACTTCAGCACAATAGCAGCTCCACTAACAGAGGTAATCAAGAAGAATGTTGGTTTCAAGTGGGAACAAGCACAGGAGGAGGCGTTTCAGATACTTAAAGGGAAGTTAACTCAAGCTCCTTTACTTACACTTCCGGATTTCTCCAAAACTTTTGAGATAGAATGTGATGCCTCAGGAGTGGGTATTGGTGCTGTGTGGATGCAGGAAAAGAAACCCATTGCCTACTTCAGTGAGAAATTGGGAGGAGCCACACTCAATTACCCCACTTATGACCACGAGATATACACTTTGGTTAGGGAACTCCAAACATGGCAACATTATCTTTGGCCAAAGGAGTTTGTAACTCACACAGATCACCAATCCTTGAAGCACCTCAAAGGCCAGCAAAAGTTGAATAAAAGGCACGCACGTTGGGTTGAATTCATTGAGACCTTTCCCTACGTCATAAAATACAAACAAGGTAAGGAAAATGTGGTGACCGATGCCTTGTCTAGAAGGTATGTTCTTCTTTCAGCTCTTGAGACTAAGTTGCTTGGTTTTGAGTTCATAAAGCAATTGTATACAACTGACCAGGATTTTAAAGAGATTTATAGAAAATGCTCTAAAGTCGCTTATGGGAAATATTATCAAATGTCTGGTTTCCTATTCTTTGATAACCGTCTTTGTGTGCCCCAATGTTCTTTGAGGGAGTTATTTGTCAGGGAAGCACATGGAGGTGGACTGATGGGACATTTTGGAGTAAAGAAGACCTACAAAGTGGTTCATGAGCATTTCCACTGGCCGAGCTTAATGAGAGATGTGGAAAGAATATGTGGGAGGTGTGTCACTTGTAAGCAAGCTAAGTTTAAACTTCAACTCCACGGTTTGTATACTCCTTTACCCATTCCTACAGAACCTTGGACTGATCTATCAATGGATTTTGTGTTAGTATTACCTAGAACCAAGAAAGGTAGAGATTCTGTCTTTGTGGTTGTTGATAGATTTTGTAAGATGGCACACTTCATCCCATGTCACAAAACTGATGATGCTACAAACGTTGCTGAATTGTTCTTTAGAGAAATTGTGCGATTGCATGGCATGCCTAGAACTATTGTTTCTGATAGAGATACTAAGTTCTTAAGCTATTTCTGGAAAACTTTGTGGTCTAAGTTAGGAACTAATCTGTTGTTTTCAACTAAATGTCATCCTCAAACTGACGGACAAACCGATGTAGTGAATAGAACTTTGTCTACTCTTTTGCGTGCTATCATTAAAATAAACATCAAATCTTGGGAAGAATGTTTGCCTCATGTTGAGTTTGCATATGATCATTCAGTTCATTCTGCTACTAAGTATTCTCCTTTCCAAATTGTCTATGGTTTCAATCCTCTAACGCCTTTGGATCTAATCTCTTTGCCTTTGAGTGAAAGAGTTAGTATGGATGGGAAAACAAAAGCTGAACTTGTTAAGCAGATTCATGAGAAATCCCGACTCAATATTGAAGCAAAGACAAAGCAATATGAGAAGCATGCAAACAAAGGATGACGTCAGCTGGTGTTTAAAGTGGGAGATCTAGTGTGGATACACTTGAGAAAAGAACGTTTCCCAGCTGAAAGGGAGTCTAAGTTAATGCCACGGGTCGATGGTCCATTCAAAGTCTTGACAAAAATCAGTGACAATGCTTACAAACTCGACTTGCAAGGTAAGTACAAAGTGAGTTCGATTTTTAATGTTGCTGATTTGGCTCCATTTGTGGCAGATGATCCAGATTTGAGGTCAAATCCTTTTCAAGAGTAGGGGGATGATGTGATCATGGATGGAGCTAAGGAGGAGGAGATTGTAGCTGAGCTTGAACCTGAGGAATTTGTAGTTGAGCTTGAACCTGAGGAGCTTGTAGCGGAGGAACCATTGCTTGTACCTGAAGGACCAATGACTAGAGCAAAAGCTAAGAAGCTAAGAAATGCACTAAATGGGCTTATTCAAGAGCTTATGGCCAAAGAGAGCATGGGAAAAAATATTGGAGATGATATCTATCAAGTCCAGCCCACTTTGAGCCTAATTCAAGTCTAAAAAAGCCCAAAATAATCACTTTATTTTGTGGTCAAAGAGGGATGACGAAAATGGAGTTCAACTCACCTTGGGAATGATACCTTGGGAAGAGAAACATGCACCAAGAGTTGAATCTTTATTATCTTTTAGTTTCAAGAATAATCAATACTTGGCTTTGTTACCAAGTTTCTTATCACTATATAAACTCATGTAATCTCATTTGAGAATAATCAATCAATTTCCTTTTCATTTTATGAGTCTATATCTTTGTTCTTTGTCTAGAACATTTCTTTGTTTCTTGGTGTGTAACATCCAAGTAACAGCCTCCTCTTGCTGGACTAGTGTGTCATATCTAGCAGCGATTGGAGTTGGGAATATCAGCAGCCTTCCGCAACTGCTGTGCGACCCCTCAATCCATCAAATCTCCCTTGTTGCACCTTGCACCTTGGCGAGTTTCTATCCTTTCTAATCCGGCTGAGTGATCCTTGAATTTGGGCGTATCAAGAAAGGTCGATTTCAACTTCTGTTTCAGCTTTTCCCAGGAGTTGATTGGAGGTTTGCCGCTGCGTGACCTCATTGTCTTCAGTTGTTGTCACCAGGACGCTGCGTGGCTACGAAATCGCGTGGCAACAAGTGGAACACGACGATCATCGGGAACGTTCTTGAAATTTAGAATTTCTTCGACTGTCATGATCCAATCTAGAAGGGAATCTCCTCGGATGCCTCCATGAAATTCTAGGAACTCGATCTTGAATCATGTTTCCCAACGCAAGTCATTGTATCTAGGACGAGGATTGTCAGCATCAAGGCCACATGTGTCGCGGATCTCCTGAAGTTGGAGGTTCTAACCGTCAGCCACGTTAGCAAGTTGTTGATGGCGTTCGCCAAGAGTGTAGTCGAGACCTTTGATAGCATCAACAAGCATCGCGCCTAACTCCTGCAGAGAGGCGTGGAACGCACGCTGTGTGTTGAGGTGCATCGCGTTCATGTTTTTTTGTAAAGAGACGAGATCTGTTGGATCAGTAAGGATTAGAGGTTTGTCATCAGTGGCAGGGGGTAGGGGTTTGGTTGGTGGAGCCATCGAGAAACACGCAGGACCGGTGTGAATCTGATAGCAAATGATGCAGAGCGAAAGAGGTGAAGCGGAGGGGATAGTGTGAGCAACGGCGAGGCTCTGTTTTCCTAGGGGAAGAACAGAGAGAAGACGGTGCGAACAGGGTATCAACGGACGCGGAACAGGGCGAGAGTCCTCCTCTCAGGTCTTACGCAAAGCAAGATCTTATGGGCAATTTAAATTGCCTCTTTTTTTAGTTTTTTCTTATTCAATTCAAAGGTGGGGTACATAGGTGATCACAAGCTCTATTTATAGAGAAGTGTAAAGACTCACGAAACTTGATCCTAAAGAAAATAGATAAAGCCAAATAAAAACTCAAGTCTATCCAAATCTAAACGAAATCGCAAAACAAAAACTAAACACCGACTCTTTCTTGATGGAAAAGCAAACACCGGATAAAGCCCATCAAGACCATGTTGTCCGCTACATCAATTAGCAGAGCAGATCTCTCGGAGTTGAGACTAATCAGTGTACACGATCAATCTCACATCCGATACCACCTCGCAAGCCTTTCTTTAACAAGAGGATCCAAACCAGATACACAATCAGCCCATGAGTTTCTTCCTAGCATCTGAACCGAAAAGATTAAATAAAAAACATCAACAATTTGACATCAGATTACTTCTAATGTACACTAACAAACATTTGGGCTTCTTTGGTTAAAGTATGAACTTAAAACTTACGCTTTTGTAGCCGTTCAGCACTCGAATGAATTCGGTTTGGAGGTCCTCGTTTCTTATTTCCTACGAATAAAATAAAGTTAAATCGTCACAACCAATTGTTCAAAAGCTTAGTGAAAAGATGGAATAGTGCTAGGAGAGTTGTCACAATTAATTCTGTTTTCACTTACTTCCCAGCTTGCAAAGGCTAAGCATATGTAAGCAACTGAGCTGCTGCCAACTGATGGATTCGCTTTAACCTAAATTATGGAGAACACTTGTAAAATATCAAACTTGAATCAATGTTATAACAAAGCAAAAATCAGAGAGAAGAATTACCATTTCACATAACCCACTAAATGCAGCTTCTTTCGTAATGTCATCATCAGCTAACCTGAAAAGAAAGTGTAGTTAGAAACAATTTTACAAAGCCAAATCCAAGACAAAGGTTCACTAACGTTGCCAATGTCTTGCACCAAGCCTTCATAGAGTACTCCATGTGTGGTGGAACGAGGTCTGGACGAATCCATGCTAGTATTCCAAGGGTAATTGCACTGTTCACAGTTAGGTCAATCGTATTGCATTCAAGTAGTGTAGTTGCGCTCCTCACAACTAATGCCTATTTTTTTATTAACAACAACAAAAAAGGCATACTTAGACATGGCCTGTAAAATCTTGAATTGATAAGGCTGCTAGACTCACTTCTCCATGTTGAAGAATCAAGCCTAAGGAAGAGACGACATTGGTCACGATTCGTGAGACTTCTTGACCGAACTGAAAATGTTGAGTTCTTCTCATTTATGAGTTTGCTCTTAACCAGAAACTTCAAACATAAATCGTAAATATATATCAAACTGGTATTACCTCGAACGCTAATTCTCCAATTGCTTTACAAGCATTGTTCGCAGAACCAAGATTTTCTCCAGTAAAATTTCCACTCTTTACAAAGCAAAAATACAGTCAAATACAATAAACAAAGAGAAAATGTATCATAGCAATGTAATTTGGATACCAACCAGTTGTTGGCTTGCGATGACGAGGAACTCAGGCACGCGGGGTTGTAGATAAAGCGGAAATACCTGTTAGTCATATCCAAAAACCAATGATTACTTTAACACATCTAGCATAAATGATGACATAATCTCACATAACTAGTAACTGTCACTCTCCCTGACATTAATTTGAACATGTTAAAGGAAATTAGCTTGACGAATAAAAGTACACCTTACCATTACAAGATCATACATAAGGGCAAAAGCAGTTTCTCTGACATCAGGAGTTTCATCCATGCAACACTTGAGAAGCAAGTCCAGTAGATTACTTTGTGAAACCTACGTAAGAGCGATGATGTGAGTATACATACATCCGGTTTTGACAATAAAATGGGTCATATTATAAAATACAACTTTGATATTAGCGAAACTAATTGAGTAAATTCACTGGGTGATCATGAGTACAAAACCGTGTGAACAAGACATCAAGAACGGGAGTACCATAGATTTTATCCCACTGCCAGGTCCTTGAGCAAGTCCAGAAACAAGTTCAAGAGAACTAACAATGATCCTTTTGTCGTATTCAGCCCCAGCAAAAGCATGGTTAACCTAAAACCAACACAAGTAAGCTATAATTAAACAACAAACAAAAGCATGCAATAGTTATGTATAAGCCCTAATAAAATGTAGAATTGTTTCTAAACTCAAGCATGTGAAAAAAAAAAATTAAAACAAAAAAAATGGAAAATGATCGCTCCAAGTCTCTATTGAAATGATTTCATAGAATTATGAATTGAACCTTAGCTAGTTGTTGTTGTTGGATGATATCCAGGCTTATCTGGAAAACAGACAGAGCAAATGGAGCGAATCCTACTTCTAAAGCCTGAAACATGGAAACACAACTTTGTCATAAATAGATTGTTCATAGTGTTAGTAGCAATATTAGGCTCTCAAATTAACCATTTATCAAATGCAAGAAGTTTTCAACCCCATATTTAATTTGAGTTCTTAAAACTAACAAAATGTTCACTTACTAGGATAATTTAGGATAATCTAGAAATTAAAGACCGTACATATATATCCTTATGTAGTTTGACAAGTAGTACCATATACCTCACAAAGGGATGTGAAGCATTTTAGCAAATGAATTACATCTTTATCTGAACTTGAAGTTTGTTGCAACTTTGAAACCAGTGGGGGCATCAAAATCTCAAGATAATTAGGCTGCATAAGGGGTTAGTTTTAAGTAGGTTAAAACATGTGAAACTATCACTATTAAAAAGAATATATATATATATATATATATACATATATATATATATATATATATATATTACTCGCCATATAGCTAAATTTACAAGACCATATTAACCGTACACATACCTCATTCAGATCGATTCCAACTGAATCTGCCAGTGCTCTAATACCATCATAAACAAACTTTAAGTTCTGCCTCTGGATGTATGAAGGCAATATGTTAGGTAGTCAACAAAAAAATATTGTTTGAAGTCTATAATAGCTGCATAAGATTTAGTATGGCAATGTATTTAACTTTAAGAAAATTTAACGACCTGATACATTTCAAGAGCGCGCATTAGATGGCGTAGTATGATACTCAGGTGTGGCACTAAGTTTTCTCCAGCATCCTACAAGTTGACAAATAAATTATTTTTTCTCAACAAAGATCAATTTATTAAATGATTTGATACTATTAGTTAAGCTAACGCTAAGCCCTATAGAAGTTCTCTACACTTGACATAATAATATAGAAAATTGCAAAACGAATAGTTACCTCTTCAATAGTTATCAAAGCTAGACATGCCGCCTTCTGGACCCGGTTGCTTGTATCCAAAAGTTTGGGAAGAAGACCCTTAAGAGCTTTCTCAAATAGCTCAGAATTCTTCAGATCATCATCTTCCTGTAAAATAATAGTATCAAATCATTTAAAAAGATTGTTTGAATAAGTAGAAGCCAAAAATATCTTGTTCGATCATACCTTAAAAACATATGTGCCAAATTGAGAAAGTGTCCAGCACGATATGCTTCGTATGAGAGGATACTTATCATCTAAAAGAGGAAGAAGGATTGCTACAATCTGCATAGGCAAGGCACTCGAATATTAGTAAACTTTTTATTAACGGATACATATTATATATAGGAGATAACAAATGATCATTTATGAACTTGCCTCACACAAATGAGTGTAAAAAAATTTACAGCATCCTTCAGCAATAGCTCCAAGAGCAAAAACAGCAGCTTCCCTTTCTTTCCAAGTCTCATCATCAGATTTTGATATTTTTACCTAGAATAACATGTTGTTAGCTATTCTTTTTCAGTTCGATATACCAACAAAAATTAATAATATTTACCTCAATAAGGGGCATGAGTGTTTGAAGAATATCATCTCCATATAAATCAGAGAGAACGCCAATAAATTTTACACTGCGTGCTCTTAAATTTCCCACATTAAACAAGTCACCACTATGTGCCTAGAGACAATCATAAAAAATGATTAATATAACTAATATATTTGCATTGTATATATAACCCATTCTATTAAACACAACACAACTTGTGTGCTTATATCAGATCACATAAAATAAATAGATAATGTATGAAAACGAGGCTTCAAATCATATAAAATAGTAAAATGAACAAGAATTGAATAAAATCGTTTTAAAGAATAATCAAGGTCACAATAACACATAACTGCACCTGATCTATATCTGGTTGAGATTCATCCTCCTACAAAAGAAAATTGCTTTCAAACATTTCATATAATTTGAAAAATGTGACAAACCATATATGATCAACGGGAAAGAAACCTTTTCATCCAAAAGTGATTCATCGTAAGCCATGTCTGAAAGCAACACCTGATAAAGAATTTTATGGAAGTGTTAAACTACAGCCACTAAGAAAATGTTTAGTTCTGCAACAATATATACAAGATAGAAAGGATAAATATCATTATACTGGAATTAAGCCTGGCAATAACTCCTTTAAGTCTTTTGGTTTCAGCTGATGAGCGTCATAGTATGGAGGCCTAGCAAACAATGATATAGTTAGAGAACAAATAAAGACAGGGATGTAAAAATCAGTTTAAAAAAGGATAAAAACAGAACATAAGAGAAAAAGATTTTACCAAAATTTAGATGCTGTAAGAGATACTTTTTCATTGAGCTCTTTCATTACATGTGCCTTCTCTGCCATGAAATTCAAGAGATGCTGCTGAAATAGAAAAAATAAAGCCATCTAAAAAATTTATGTCTATTAAATTTAAATTTACCAATCTTTTAGCATTAATAAATTTAAAAATATATGAATTTAAGACCAAAATAACATAAAATATTTGGTTAAACAATATTTACATCACAAATTCATATGAAATTTTGCAAATCTAGAAGAAAATAAATCGAAAAGAAAACTAAACTTACCCAATGTTGTACGAAAGGAAACAAACAGAAAACGAGAAAGCGACCCGACTGGGATACAGAGCAACACGACTGGGATCCAGACGGATGAGGCGGTAAGAGAAAGAGAGAGAGAGACGTAGCGGCGAGTAATTTTAAGAGAAAGAAAAAAACTAGGGTTTAGTTTTAAAGCTTTTTATTTTGGAAAAATGGTATGTTTGTTAATAATATAATGTAAAAGGGTAAAATGATAATTTTACAAATATAATAGAGTTTATTAGTTAAGAGTCGGCTCTGGACTAAAGCCCATCAAACGAGGGCTTTAAGCGCCAATATATATTTGGTCAAGCATTTTCATACAAAAATTAAAAATATAATAGAGTTTAGTTAGTAAAGAGTTTGCTTAGTATTACCCATGAAACAAGGATTTTAGGCACCAATATATATTTGCAGCATGTTCATACAAAATTTATTTCATGGAATACTGGTAAAGTCATTTTTTCCTTCTCATCAAAATTTAAGGTTTGATTATGTCCAGAGACTTTTCTAGATACTTATTCTAGGCAAAATCCTTCTATATTGGCTGCCATCAAAAATTATGTCTAGAGGATTTTCTAGATACTTGTTCTAGGCAAAATCCTTCTATGTTGGCTAATCTAGTTTAAAATTCCTCAACTAAATTGTACAATCATAAGTAAAAGGTTCTAATGATATAACTCGCACATATTAGTGAATCTATCTTAAGTTCGTCAATTAAACTATTAATAAAAATATATTACGTAAAGATTCGGGAAAAATGGTCAAAATCTACTCCAACTATTTCTTAAACGCTTTTTCATACCCCAACTTTGACACCCTGAAAATTACAGCCTAAACTCTATTTAATTAATTTCAAATTTCCTACCTAAACTCTATAAATTTTGTAAGTTTCGACATCTGCTCAAACTGTGATTAGTGCAAGCTTAACGGTTGCTGATTCAGCATTGACGTGGAACTTTGACTTGACAAAACAATGTCGTTTTGTCATTTTGGCGTGTGTTGTGCAAAAAAAAAATGTCATTGTTTTACAATTGGAGGATTAAAATTGATTTGGAGGAAGAAATTTAAATTAGAGTTTGTCTTCTTCTTCTTAAGAAAGAGAATGAGTGTCGAGATGACTCTCCTCATCACCTTCATCATCAGAGTTGAGAGGAGTATTATGGTAGTCAAACTCTTCATCCTCATCATCATCAACAAAATGAGCCATATACATTTCTTTCAACTCTCAGTTCCTCCTCATAGGGATCTGCATCTCTTTCATGTTTGATCAAAGGTAAATTAATAACCTAATGTGTACTCAACCACGATCTAGTGGTATCGTTGTAACACTTTAGAAACGAATCCTCAGACACCAAGCAATTGCACTGTGAAATTATGAAGATCAAATATAGCTAAGACAAAGGAAATTTTTCAGTACAAGAAAACATGGAATTACCGACTACAAAAACAGTCACTATATAGTTGCAAACTACTTAGTAACGACTGATTGGCGACTGACATATGTAATCGCTAAAAGAGCATCGCTAAAATAATCAGTCGCTAAATAGTCGACACGGAGCTACTAATTGGCGACTGATAATTTTGGTCGTTCTTCTTCCCTCGCCAAACAGTCGCTAAAGTTGCAACTGAATTGCAACGCTTTAGCGACTGACATGGTTACTCATTTGCGACTGTTTTGGATACTGATTTGTGTATGTTTCAGTGATTGTTTTACGACTGTTTAATTATAATGTTTTTTAAAAAATCCAACTATTTGATTTTGTAATACCAAAACTGATTATGAAAACTATAACTAAAACATAACAAACATGAAATTAAACAAAGACATAAGTTTCAACATACATCCAACATAAGTTCCAGAAAACATCCAAACAGCCATTCCAAGAGTACAAGTACAACCATTACAAAAGTTTTAAAGATCATGAGGGAAGGAGGGATAGTGAAGGAACCTAACTTTGAACATCAGCAGGGTAAGGGTCATTGGTTTGAGACTCGAGGAAGGCGACATAGTTTGGGTTAGTCTTGTGGAAGCTCACCAAGCGTGTGATCTCTGCTTGTTGCTCAGATGCAACCGGTAAAGCCTCAGCTGCAACCCGTAAAGCCTTTGCGTTACGCTCTGCTTGTAGAGCTGCTTGTTTCTCTATTTTGCGGCTAGCTTCTTCAAGCTGTTGTTGCAGGCTTGTGAAAGAAGAAGAGCTTCCAGGGAACTTCCGCTTCCTGTTGATGTAACTCCCTAGCCTTCCAACTCCAAAGTATCTTCCTCTATCGCTTATGAAAGTAGACTGCATAAACAAAACAAAGAGAAAAAGTTAACATAATTACTTAACAATGAAAAACTTAATAGCTTATTAGAAAGAAGCAAATTACCTGAAGAAAGAGCTCATCATCCTCCTCATGAGATAGCTATGATTGACGTGAAGTACCATCAGAAGACTCGTCATTATCCAGAGCAGCCAACTTAGCTTCCCTTTTTTCTTATATGCCTCATGAACTGCTTGCGCTTTCTTATCTACAAAAGTACCATCTTTTTTGGTATGAGTCCTGAGGAAAACTTCAAGAATAGTTGGCGGTCTTCCCAATTCCACTTCCTGAAATGTTAGACAATGAAAAGGTTAGGAACCATCTGATGTAACTTATTAAACAATGAAAAGATTATGAACCATCTGATGTAACTTATTAAACAATGAAAAGGTTATGATGTAACTCACCATCTCTTGTTCGATTTGTAAGTAAGACTTCGGCTTGATACATGCTTGTCAGGGCCAAGACCATTACGGTCAGACATTCGAGCTGCTGAAGTGGTTGCACTCTTTTCCATGGCTTCTTCTGTGTTCCAATAGTCACACATTTCTTTCCAAATAGTTTCCTCAATCCAAGTCGGTTTCGCTTGATCTCGCTGAGCTGCTGCCTTGGAAACCATGTCTTTCATACGGTTTTGACAAATTGTGTAGAACTTTTCTTGAACCACACCGGTTAGTGAGGGATCCCAGGTGTGTGTTTTCTACAAAAGAAGACTAGTGTTAGTGATAAAAAACCAAAAAAAAACTATAAATAGAGAAATCAAATTGAAAGGAATAGAAGTTTACCGCAAATTCAAAGAAGTATTTTTCTCTTTTTTCATTAGAAACACAAACCCAACTGTAATATGGCCCATCAAACTTGTTTGTAAACACTTTTGTAATCTTTCGGGTAAGTTTTGTCTTGTCCTTACCAAACCTTCAAACACAAACAAATCGAAAGTAAAATTCTAATCAAACACAAACAAACCTTCAAACATAAACAAATCGAAAGTACAAAATTCTAATCAAACACAAACACAAGTGTTCCAAACACAAACAAAGCTAAAAATTCTAATCAATCCAATAAAAATTCTAATCAGTCTAATCAACTAAAAATTATAATCTTACCAAGTGGTTCCACGCTCTAATGTGGGAGAGAGGACAGTGGTATACAACTCATGGCCTGGCTGGACAAGCATGTCATGTAAAGAAGCGAGTACATCAACTGGGAGATTTGATTACCTTAAACTGTCATTCTCAGAATCAGCTTCTTCTTCTTCTTCCTCATGTGAGTTTTGCGCTTGAGAATTGTGATGCGATGTAGAGGCTGCTCGAGGTTGGGAAGAGGGTAGACGATGATTTGAGACGTGAGAAGACTGTCCAGATAGAGGAGACTTTCGAGGATGATTCGTGACTGAAGGTTGAGGAGACTCTCGAATTTGACTCGAGAATTCTGGCGGATTCATCGCATAGGCGAGAGGTTGAGGAAAAGGATGCCTGATTGTAGCTTCGCTGGAAGGGATACTCCAGGAAAGCTCCTCGAGTTCTGGAACAGTTTTGTCGGAAGTGGATAGTCTCTGTAAGTAGGTGTAGGTCTCGCTGGAAACTAGAGGATTGGGACAGAAATTCCCTGAGAATCAGTGTCTGGGTCTCGCTGGTTCGCCGGCGTGAAGGCATACTGGCTAGAACGATTAGCGGGTCTTCGATTCTCCGTTTCTGAGGTTCCAGAAATTTGATTTGAGTTGTTTCTTCTTCCTCCTCCTCTTTTCTTTACTCCAGCCATCAAAATCGAGAGATACAAGGAGGTTTCTCGATTGAGAGGAATTTAGATCTAGGGTTTTGAGGTTTCGTCTGAAACAATTCACCATTTGGTCTCAAATAAGAAGCAACATTAAGAAAAGAAATGAGGGATTAGGGTTTGATCGGGGAAGAAAACAAATAAGAATTGGGCTTTCGTCGTTTTGTTACAGCCTAAATTTTGTTAAGACCCAAATTAAATAAAGCAGTCGCGAAATAGTAGCTCTTAGTCGCAATTTTTAGCGGCTGTCAAATTGGTCTCCAAATTAGTCGCAAATTGGCGACTATACTGTGACATTATGCATCAGTCTCGAATTAGCGTCTATTAGGCGACTGTTCTATTTTAGTAGCCACTCAGTATAATAATAATCGCAATTCACTCGCTAAATTTAGCGACTGTGTTTTAAGTTGCAACTTGCAGTCGGCAATTCCATGTTTTCTTGTAGTGTTTGTGAATCAACTAATCAAAAACAGAAAGTAAACAAGTTATTTTAAATCAAAAAGGAAACAGTGGGTGCAGGAAATCAATAGGGAATACAACCACGAACTTAGGTGATTAGATAGGGACACATTTGACATCGTTCTAGAACTCAAATCTTGGTTGTAAAGCTAACCTACTCTCGCAGGGATGGCTATCTAAGCAATGAGTTTATTAAACCCTAAACTCTCGTTTGAATCTAGCAAAACAAGCAAGCATTAACAAGTCCAGGTTTGATTAGTTCAAAAAGTGTCTTAACTTCTACTATCATCGGCTAAGGATCACCTTGCTCACCTATGATCTTTTCAAGCAACTCAATAACACTTTCGGTGTCTAGATGAACTAAATCTAAGATCAGAAACTAGGTAGCTAGTCTAGTTTAAGCATTAAGAACAACAATAGAAGAAGAACAAATTAGATCAACCCCAAATCTGGAACACCTACGCTAGAGAATCATAAACCCCTTTGAAACCCGAAACCCAATTTAGAAACTACTCAGACATAGAGAAACAAAAACATCAAATCAAAGATGAAAAAAGCATAATTGAATTGCAATAGAAAAGTAAAGAGGGGTTAAAAAGGATTAGAGATCTTCTCCCCAAAACTTACAAGTGCTCAAAGGTGGCGTAAAATAAAAGTTGTCCCTCTAGAGGTTGAGCCTTTAGCTTAAATACTAAAATAGANCAATTCACCATTTGGTCTCAAATAAGAAGCAACATTAAGAAAAGAAATGAGGGATTAGGGTTTGATCGGGGAAGAAAACAAATAAGAATTGGGCTTTCGTCGTTTTGTTACAGCCTAAATTTTGTTAAGACCCAAATTAAATAAAGCAGTCGCGAAATAGTAGCTCTTAGTCGCAATTTTTAGCGGCTGTCAAATTGGTCTCCAAATTAGTCGCAAATTGGCGACTATACTGTGACATTATGCATCAGTCTCGAATTAGCGTCTATTAGGCGACTGTTCTATTTTAGTAGCCACTCAGTATAATAATAATCGCAATTCACTCGCTAAATTTAGCGACTGTGTTTTAAGTTGCAACTTGCAGTCGGCAATTCCATGTTTTCTTGTAGTGTTTGTGAATCAACTAATCAAAAACAGAAAGTAAACAAGTTATTTTAAATCAAAAAGGAAACAGTGGGTGCAGGAAATCAATAGGGAATACAACCACGAACTTAGGTGATTAGATAGGGACACATTTGACATCGTTCTAGAACTCAAATCTTGGTTGTAAAGCTAACCTACTCTCGCAGGGATGGCTATCTAAGCAATGAGTTTATTAAACCCTAAACTCTCGTTTGAATCTAGCAAAACAAGCAAGCATTAACAAGTCCAGGTTTGATTAGTTCAAAAAGTGTCTTAACTTCTACTATCATCGGCTAAGGATCACCTTGCTCACCTATGATCTTTTCAAGCAACTCAATAACACTTTCGGTGTCTAGATGAACTAAATCTAAGATCAGAAACTAGGTAGCTAGTCTAGTTTAAGCATTAAGAACAACAATAGAAGAAGAACAAATTAGATCAACCCCAAATCTGGAACACCTACGCTAGAGAATCATAAACCCCTTTGAAACCCGAAACCCAATTTAGAAACTACTCAGACATAGAGAAACAAAAACATCAAATCAAAGATGAAAAAAGCATAATTGAATTGCAATAGAAAAGTAAAGAGGGGTTAAAAAGGATTAGAGATCTTCTCCCCAAAACTTACAAGTGCTCAAAGGTGGCGTAAAATAAAAGTTGTCCCTCTAGAGGTTGAGCCTTTAGCTTAAATACTAAAATAGACCCTAAAAGTCGGTTTAAAACAGAAATTGGAAAAGTTGATTTGGGTATGGGACCCGTCGATCCCAAGTGAGATCGGTCTATCCTAGGTGTTTTTCTGCGTTTACTCCAACTGCTTGCTAGTTTTATCAGTCTTCACCAAATTGGCTCCAGATGCATGTTTTCATCCCCAAAACACACAGTTTCCTTCCAAAGTAACCTAACACCTGTACAAACTCACAAAATACTAAAAATACTCTAAAAGCACGCTTTGACTCAATAAAAGACTCAAAACAAATGTAAAAACTATTGTTAAAACCCTATAAAATACAGACACATCAATGTTCCTTTGTTGCTTCCGTCACAAACACGTTAACAACTTTAACCCATCGAACCCCACGACACATCTTACTGAAATTAGTTGCACTAAATTTCCTTCGCTCTATACAATCTTCAAAAGGGTAACAATACCACAATTTTTTGCCATATAAAGACTCACCAAAATGATTTCCCATCATCGTATAAAATTCTTCAGCCTTACAATCAAACATTGACATCGGACTACCAATATAAGCATCTTCCCCATCATTCGTGGTCCAATACCCACCAAAACAAATAGTGAATGTTACTTCCACATCGTTCACACTACAAAAGACAATAAAAAACAACAATTCAATCCACATAGCGCGAACCCAAAAAAAAAAAGAAATTGGACCCGAAATTGAACCTTCAAAACCAAACTATTACCTCATCTTATCTTCTCAATTATACGAAATTGGACCTTCAACATAGAGCCAACACAAACACTACGTTCTTGATTTCTTCTATTTTGTTTCGAGGCGCCTACACGAACCCTACACTCTTAAAATTCACTCCTTTCACTCTTAAAATCCACAAAACACAAACCCAACACAATCTAAACTAAAACTAAATCGCTCCCTTTGAGTACAACCCACACAGGACTGGGCATTTGGGTAATCCGTTTGGGTTCGGGTATTACCCATTCAGGTTCGTGTAAACGGATTTACAAAAATAGAATCCATTGGGTGTTTTTAGATGTATGGGTTCGGTTCGGTTTGGGTACTATCGGGTTCAGGTCGGTTCGGGTTACAAATTTTAGAACCTGATTAGTACCCGAACTACCGAGTACCCGAAAAAAATCTTTTAAATTATTTAAATTTAAATAAATTTAGCTAAATTTTGACTTATATGACAAAGTATTTTTGATATTATAATTATTTTTGATATTTAGGTATAAAACTAAATGAATCATAATTTTAGATAATTACATTATATTAATGCTAAATATTATAAATATGTTTATATGTTCGGGTTTGATGGGTACCTAAATGGGTATCGGGCATTACCCGACCCTAACCCGAACCTACGGGTATTGGAAAATAGAACCCAATAAGATTTTATAGGCAAACCCGTACCCAACCCGAACCCGGTTTTCGGGTCGGGTTCCGGGTTGGGTATTCGAGTATGGTTTTTATGCCCAGGCCTAAACCCATAGATCTATGTTTCTCGAGACGCACTCTCTTTCTTGCGAACAAGAAGAAGACAAACCCTAATTTCAATTTCTTCCCCCAAATCGATTTTAATCCCCAATTGTAAAACGACGACTGATTGCTCTAGTAGTTACCTGATGCACTTAACCGTAAGACAATATATACAGAGTCAAATCCACAAAGACCAATTGTACACTAATCATTTGCGAGAGTCGTAAATAGCTAAAGCAAATGAAAGATATTTAGTTTGGTTTCAGAAATTGTAAATAAAAATGCAAGAAATAAAACGATTAAACTTATGGGATTAAAACATTGGACCATAGGGTATTTCAGAGATCAATGACTAATGAGAAAATAAAATATAGAATTCAATAATTAAGAACCGTTCTAGAACATGAACAGTATAATAGACTAACCCTCTTTAGAAACTAAATTTGACTATTAGTTTGCTAAACTTTCATTTGCAACCTCCCAGCCAAATTTGCATTACAATTAAGTTCATTAAGTTCACAATGCGTCCTAACATCAACTTTTGCAGGCTAGAAATACATTGCTCAATTCACACTCATTCAGACTTTCTATCGAACATTTTTGATGCATAGAAAAACCTAGAGTCTAAAACAAGGTGATCAGTCCTATTTTAGCATTAAGATTATGTGAATAAAAGAACTTAAGGATTAAGAACTCCAACAACAATTAAAACATCAATTCATTGAATCTCCTAATTGGAACCCTAAACCACAATTGGAGAACTACTCACACATAGCAAAATTAAATGAAATCATAGAAGAAGAAAACATGATGAAATAGCATAAATAATAAGAAAGGATTTAGAAATCTTCTCCAAATTTTCAAACAGAATGAATCTCTAGAATCCCAAAAGAGTGGTTTAAAAAAACAACTCAAGTTGCGGAAAAAAAACGTAGAATAAAACTTTGGGTTTTTCTCCCAACAAATAAAAAGTATTTATATAGTTCTCAAAATAATGTAAAATGGTAACAGCCTAGTTAGGACATTTTCTCAGTCAGACGGATTTCTCAGGTTGGCAGGTTTTAACATGAAATTTGTCGGTTTAGACTTTGTTGCTTAGCCACGCGGGTTTCCACGTGAAACTTACCGGTTTAGACTTTGTTGTTTAGCCAGATGGGTTTCTTAGACTGGTGTGTTTCCATGTGAACCAACACCCATCTCATATGTTTGTTTGTACCTAGAATGGCTTATTTTCCTCTATTTTCTTCCAAAGTGTTCTAAAACTTATAAAGACTCGATAAAGAACCAGAAGACTCCAAAAACACGCTTTGACTCAATAAAAGATAGAAAATAAGATAGAAAACAAAGACTCAAAAGCGATAAAAATACCATATATCAAAGATGTTTTGTTTCTTTGCACAACACATGCCAAAAAGATAAAACGAAGTTGTTTTGTCAAGCCGAAGTGCCACGTCAATGCTGACTCAGGAACCATTAAGCTTGCACTTAACAACGTTTGAACGGATGTTGAAATTGCAGAAATCATACAGTTTAGGCAGGAAATTAAAATAAAATATAATTTAGGCTGTAATTTGCAGGTGTCAAAGTTGTGATATGAAAAAGAGTTTGAAAAATATTTAGAGCAGATTTTGACCGTTTTTCCCTAAAGATCCGATAATTATACACAATATTTTAGTTTCGCAAAACATATATCGTTAACCAACATTATGTGTTTTGGCTTGTTAGAAATTGACATGGTTTTTCTTACATAACGATGCAATGGATGGTAAAAAAACTCTAAAATTACAAAAAAAAAAAAAAAAAAAAAAAAAAAAAAAAAGGAAGAAGGTATACATCAAATTAGTGAAACGTGCATTCAAATAATTAAGTATTTAAATTTTTCAATCAATAAGGGGTATAAGTAATAAACATGTGTTCTATAAACTTAAAAATAAGAAACTACGTGGACATTTCTACACNATTAAAAATCCTGAAATTATGTAATATAAACCTTTATTCTTTCTTGTGCTTCTCTTTTATATCCTACTAGATCAGGAATCCATGCAGTTTATATTATTCAAACTTTATTCTTTCATTGTACTTCTCTTTTATCTCCTACTAGATCATGATCCATGCAGTTTATATAATACAAAATTTGTAAACTTTTATGAAATTTTGATATGTTGTATTAATTTATAAATTGTGATAATAGTAATTCTAGTTATTATGTTTCATATGCTATAATTTTAATAATGTTTTCCTACTGCACGGCTTCAATGTCAATATAAAACATAATTTTTGTAAATTATTTTTTAAAGCGAAATGTTATATTAGAATAATTATATATATATGTGTAATATTTCATATTTTTATTAGATGTAAATTGTAAATTGTTTTTTTAGATGATGTTATTATAGTGAAAAGCACATATATATCTTATTGTTGTTAAGTATTTGTTTTTATTAAATATTTCATAATAGAGTGCCGGAAAGATTTTGGTTTTCTATTTAAGTTTGTTTAAGTATTATTTTAATGATAATTATAAGTAGGTGGTGTATAATATTTTATTATTAAAAATTTAATATAATTATGATTATGTAATATCTTTTGAACACCAAAATATTTTATATAAGATTATTTTATGGATTAAGTTGATTATAAAAAATGTGAATAATACATTGAATTTATGTCAAATGCAATTCCAAATATATGTAGATGAATTAATAAAAAATTTAAAAAATAAAATTTACAAACATTTATTTGTGTCAGAACTTATTTAAATCATTTTGTCATATAATCTTAACATTTACTTTTATCCAACCGTTTTCATAACTCATTATATCATATGACTCATTACATTTAAGTCATTCTTTGTTATAAATATTTTATATATAATTGTTTTATAATATAAAAATATACATTTGAACAAAAAAATGAATATAGTTTTTAAATTTTAATTCGTTACTCAGTCAATAAAATTATTAAATATATTTTCTTATATGCGAGTACGACGAATCACTGATACCAAAAAAAAAGTATATCAAGACTTTGACCTTTTTTGAAACTATTATATATAAATTGGATTTTAGTACATTTTTCAAACATAATAGGTAAACTAACACATTTACTATCCACAATTATAGAAATAGGTGTAGGACCCAATTTTGTTTGTG
Source organism: Camelina sativa (assembly GCF_000633955.1). Classification (NCBI taxonomy): domain Eukaryota; kingdom Viridiplantae; phylum Streptophyta; class Magnoliopsida; order Brassicales; family Brassicaceae; genus Camelina; species Camelina sativa. Next base: position 23,276,198 of record NC_025703.1, on the reverse strand, counting down.
TACAAATAAAATATCCAAATCCAACAAATCACATTTTGGATATAAAATTAAAATGCAACTTAAAACACTTAATTTTTGATGTTCATATATTTCACCATGTTTTACCTTAGTATATTCACATCTTTTGCATGATTTATTAGCACATTTAGCCATTATTGAGTAGCTTTAGGACTGTTTATGCATTAGAGTAGAATTGCATTGCATTTGCATAGTTCCTTGCATAAACAGGTGAATTTGGATCCTAAGGAGCATGGAAGGATGTTGAGAAGGATTTGAGCTATCAAAGTGAAGAAGATCAAGGAGTTAGAGCAGAAGAAACCAAGTTCGGAAGTCCACTCGACCGCCAACTCGACCAGACACTCGACCGTGTGCGGAGAAGGACTCGACCGGCTGGAAGCAGCAGAAGAAGAGGCCACTCGACCAAGCACTCGACCGAGCACCTGGTCGAGTTGACCGACGACCCTCCATTTTGTCTTCTAGCTACTTTTAGGGCTTCCCCCTCTCTCCTATATAAAGGCTTGTACCCTGCAGCCACAAAGGGAGCCACTTTTAGATAAAATCTAAAAACCTAGTATTTACCCCTTTTGGGTATTATCTACTTTTGCTTTTCTATTATTTTAGATTCTCTAGCCACTTTTGCATATTTTTAAGAAATCTTTGATACTTGTTGGTTCCATAACTTTCTAAGCATTAAGAATTTGAGTTTGATTTCTTCTTCAATATTGTAGATCTTCATCTCATCTTTCTAATAATGCAAGTTTCATTGATTTCTGGGTTTATGACTTTGTTCATCATGTTTTGTGATTGTGAGTAGTGGTTTAGGATCTTGAGGATGGATTAGGATGGATAAGGGTTATAGGTGTTTAGATTGGTCAAGATTGATTGCTTAATATCTCTTCTGGGTTAGATGCACTCTATGCTATTCTTATACTGAGTGGGTAAGGTTAGATCTTAAGCTTCTTAGCATCACACCAATGTCTAAGTTGTTAGATAAGGCTAATACTAGAGATTATCATGAAGCATGCTAAGAGATTAGATGTTTACTATGATTTTTGACATAGATGATCTGGTTGTTTAAGGCCTGTTTTGATATGTAATAGCTAGTGAGAACTAGGTCTAAGAAGTATCTTGGCTTGATTGTTATTGTCATGAGAATGGATTAACATGTATTAGAAGATCATTGTCTAGAGTAGCTCATTGTTTATTGAGGTTTGTTGACCAACTTAGATAACCATAGCTTGAGTCCATCCCATGAATCCATCCTTAGGACCTTTCTTTGTTTATTGATTTCCCTGTTGAGTATTGTTAACTGCTTGCTATTTGCTCTGTTTCTTTATTTGCTCTGTTTCTGTTCATTCGCTTGTCAACTCGACCACCCACTCGATTGCACATCCGATCGAGTGCTTGCTCGAGCTCATCCCAGAGTTCTTGTTTATGTTCTGTTTCATTTCCTGTTTCATTTCTTGTTTGATTCTTGTTCATTGCATTCAATCTTGTTGCATTTACTGCATTGCATTAGTGTAGTTTTTGTTCCTGTTTAGATTCATTACTGCTTTGCTTTATTGTTTACTTTGCATTTAATATCCTGTCTTAGTAGCTTTACATTCTACAATTCATAATCATCATTAGGTTGTTAGTAAAAATCATTCATCATACTTGGCTTGACTTAGATAAGTATTCACATCCTGATTGCTTACATCACACTCATTATGGTTTGACATCCTTTATGCTACAACTACATAAGGGTAATTGAAACACCTTGCATCCATCTGTTCATTCATCATCTCTATCATCATCCTTCACCATCATCACAAGAAAAAGCCTAGTTTCAATTTTTTTGCTCAAACTCTGTCAATATATCTATTTATTGTTTGCAATGAACATAATAAGCTAGAGCATATATCTATAACTAACCAGTGTATATTCAATCAAATGTTGCACTTCATATCTCGCAAGCCTTTCCTTTACAAGAGGATCCAGAGAACAGATGTATTTCTCCCATGAACTTCTTCCCAACATCTGAACCCAAAAGATTAAATCAAAGACATTAGTCATTTGACATCAAATTACTTCTAATGTACATCATGAGCAAGTGCCTGAAATTTATAAACACTAAACTTCAAAATACTCATCATGTCTTACATTCTTAAAGACGTTCAACACTTGGGAAACTTCTTTCTGTAAGTCCTCACTCTTTATTTCCTGTAATAAAAAAAACAGTTTGTCACTTATGTATCATCAACCAATTATTCCAAACATTTGAAATTAACTCGAAGGGTCATCATGGTTAGTTTTCTGTTAACTTACGTGCCAACTCGCAATGGCTTCACATATGAAATGACCTGAGTTAGCAACTCCTGATGGATTCAGTTTAACCTGAATTTGTGCAGACCACTTGTAAAAATCAAACATGTTTTACATGTTTTAAACACAAACCAAAAGAGTAGAGAGGAAGATACCGCAGCACATAACCCTTTAAATGCATCTTCTTTCTTAGTGCCATCATATAACCTGAAAAATAAAAGTACGATAAAAATTGTTCTATGGAGCAAAATATAGGAGTGTGAACATTTCCCTTAAAAACGAAGGTTCACTAACTTTGACAATTTCTTGCACCATGGTTCCACGAAGTGCTCCATGCGCGGTGCGACTAGGTCTGGACGAATCCATGCTAGTCTCCCAAGTGTAATTGCACTGATCTCAGCCAGTGCCTTATTGACACCCTGTTTCACAAGAAAATAAAATTTAGACATGGCCAAGATAGTCTTAAATTTATAACTGTGTAGAGTTACCTCTCCAAGTCGAAGAATCCAGCCAAGGGAAGAGACAACGTTCTCCACGATTGGTGACACTTCTTCACGAACCTGAAACATTGACTTTACATCAGTGATCAGTCGCGAGTCTGCTCTTAATAACCAGAAACTTTAGCTTCCATAACAGAAACAGTATTTAAATATTACCTTGACAGCTAATTCTCCAATGGCCCAACAAGCATTAGTCGTGACATAAAGGTTTCCTCTATTAACGTTTTCCCTGATCTGTACAGAAAAAATAGATACATTTAAATAAAATAGTTGAAGATATAAGCCGGTATTGTAGCAGTACAACTTGGATACCAACCAGTTGCTGGCTTGCGATTTCGAGGAACTCACGCAGGCGGGTTGTAGATAGACCGGGAATACCTGTCAGTACATGGTGGAGAAAAGCTTTACTACACTAATCTAATATCTCTAGCAAAGGAGAGTAAAAAAATTATAACATATAATCTCACATAACATATATCCCTTGTTGTTTACTTTAAATGAAAATATGTATAAACGTCTATGTATTTTGCAACTTAATTACTCTTGCAAGAGCGCCCATTAGGGCAAAAGCTTTTTCCCTGACATCAGCAGCTTCATCCATGCAATACTTGATAAGCATATCTCTTAAATTACTTTGTGAAACCTGCATAAGAGTCATGAAGCAAATATATATCGGTTAGTAAAAATTAACTGATCAGTACTAACAAATATGACCAGAGCAACTAAATGAGTTATCCACTAAGTGAGGACTTATGAGTACAAAAGAAAGAAAAAAAAGTGAATACCAGAGACTCTATTTCACTCTTAAGCCCTCCAGCAAGATCATAAAGAAAATCAAGTGAATGAATGATAAACTCTTTATCATACTGAGCCCCAGCAAGAGCAAAACCAACCTACAAACAAGAGAAGCAAGTTTTGATCACACGAAAAAACAACAATATTGCGGCAGTTATGATGAAATATTGAATTTAATGATTATAAATCAAGCCTGTGACTGAGAAACCTTGGCCAGCTGTTGGATTTGAATGATATCCATGCATCTCTGGAAAAGATGCTGAGCAAATGGAGCGAATCGGACACCTAAAGCCTGAAACATTGAAACACATTAATATGTTAGACATAAAGAGTTCATGCTACAAAAACAGTCTAAATATTCCGTCAAGGTGAACTTGTCGAAACCTGAGCAATGGATCCGAAGCATTTTAGCAATGGGAATATATCTTTATCCGATATTGAAAGTTGTTGCAACTTTGAAATGAGTGGGGACATCAGATTCTCTAGATAACAAGGCTGCGTAAGGGATGCATGTTAAATAGGGTAGCAAAATTTATATAACCGTGCCTTTTAACAAAAAACAAAAAAAAAAAAAATATATATATAACCAATAGTACGTACGTAAAATTTAAAAATATATATATATACAATATACTTCTCAAGTATTCCCTTAGTTTTCTATTCACTTACGTGCCAACTCATAATGGCTTGACATATGAAAAAAAGTGAGCTGCCAACTCCTAATGGATTCATTATAACCTGAATTATTGCAGTACACTTGTAAATCTCAAACTTGATTTACATATTTTACAAGCATAAAATCAAAGAGTAGAGAGAAAAATACCACTGCACATAAGCCTCTAAATGTTTCTTCTTTTTTAATGACATCATCGATCCTGAAAAGATAGTATGATAAATAAAATATTTCTATGGAGCAAACCTAAGGACTCCGAACACTTTAAATCCAACGCAAAAAGGCTCACTAACATTGAAAATGACATGCACCATGGCTCAAAGTAATACTTCATTTGAGGTGCGACGAGTTCTGGACAAACCCATGCTAGTCTCCCAAGGGTAATTGCACTGTTCTCAATTAGTGCCTTATTGTCCCACACCTTACAATTAGCCATACTCGTCAGATACTGCAGCTTATAAACATAGACATTGCCAAGAGAATAAGTATATAAGTTGGTAGCTATAATCACCTCTCCATGTTGAAGAATCAAGCTTAGGGAAGAGACAACATTGGTCACGAATGGTGAGACTTCGTGACAAACCTGAAAGATTGAGTTCCTATAGTTCACAAGATTGTTTCTAACCAGAAACTTCAAGCATAATTAGCATAAATAGTATTTGGTATTACCTTGACAGCTAATTCTCCAATGGCCCAACAAGCATTAGTCGCGACATTAACATTTTCTCTAATAACGTTTGCACTCTATTCATCAAAACATATATACAATTTCAATACAATAGAAGAAACTAATTAATAAGTATAGTAGCAGTAAAATTTGGATACAAGTACCAACCAGTTGCTTGCTTGCGATTTCGAGGAACTCCTGTAGGTTGGATTGTATATAGACCGGGTATACCTATCAGGGATCGCAAAAAGCATTATGACACACACTAATATATCTAGCAAAAGAGAGTCAAAATTATGAAATATAATCTCACATAACTTCCCTTAAGTTATGTTAAATGAAAATATATATAAACTACTTTGTATCCTTACTCTTGCAAGAACTCCCATAAGGGCAAAAGCTCTTTCTCTGACATCAGAAGCATTATCCAAGCAATAGCCAAGAAGCATAACTCTTAAATTACTTTGTTCAACCTGTATAAGAGCAGTGAGGAAAATTTATATCTGGTTATAAAAATTAACCAACATTGACCATAAATATTGAGTTATCCAACAAGTGTGGTTTATATATGAGTACAAAACAATGTGAGCACGACATCAAGAAAATGGAGTACCAGTGACCCTATCCCACTCCCAAGCCCTTCAGCAAGGTCATAAAGAAAATCATGAGACCAAACGATAATCTCCTTATCATACTGAACCCCAGCAGCAGCAAGACCAACCTACAAACAAGAGAAACAAGTTTTTATCAAGGGATAAAAAAAAAACTGTGCGGTAGAGTTTGGAAAAAAAAAAAAAAAAAAATTGATTCTCAAATGAAGGATGGAATCTCAGAATTCTACATGGAACATCAGCCAGATACTTTAACAATCATAATAATAATAACAATAACACCTTAGCTAGTCTTTGCTTTTCCATGATTCGTATGCATCTCTTGAAAACTGCCTGAGAAAATGGAATGAATCTGGTACCTAAAGCCTTTGAAATAGAAACACAATATGTTATAAATAAAGAGTACTCCCTGTTGCAAATTATTATAATTTCCGGGCAAGATCATGAACTCGTCCATTACCTGAGAAATTGATATAAAGCATTCTGACATTGGACATAGATCTTTATCTGACTTTGAAAGTTGTTCCCATTTTGCAACCAGTGAGGAAATCATAATCTCAAGATTACCAGGCTGCATAGTAGGTAGAAAATACATGAGAAAAACAAAATTATGAAAGAGCTGTTTTTGCATCTTTTTCATTCACTTAAACAACTTCTAATAAGTATGAACTACTAATTCAGATATTTCGATTAATATTTCTTTCAAAGTTAAAGAAATTAATATTTATTAATAAAATGTGCATAGAAAAACTAAAATCATTTTTTATAAAACATATAAAATCGATGTTCGATCTAGGAACGGTAGGAGTTACTCAATTGACAAGAACATATCAACCTTACAAAAACCAAACCATTTTACCTTATTTATCAGCTCTTCTCGAACAACCATTGGCAGTGTTCTAATTGCATCATAAACAATTCTGATGTTCTCCTTCTGTAGTATGTTAGGTAACCATAAAGAAACAGTTGTTTGGAAACTGATAATATATAGCTACCACAAAGATTTAGTCGGGCAAAGCAGTGAAGTTCAAGAGGATTTATTTACCTTAGACGTTCCAAAAGCGCATATAATATGTTCTAGCATTACCTCCAGGTATTTCACCAAGTCTACACCAGCATCCTACAGGTTCATAGAAAAATCACTTTTCTCAAGTTCTCAACCACAATCACATGATCAAGATTAAACATGCTTTTAAATCATAATGGAATTTTAATGTTCGGCCCAATGGTCAAAGTTTTTTTCTTTTCCTTTTTTTAACGGTCAAAGTTTCTTAATTAAACAAGGATAAGGTTGGTTATAATAATAATACTTTTCCCCTCTACCATTTGGTATGTCATGCAAGGAGGAAACGTGTGGAGTTGAAGTCTCACTCCATACGGGAGAATATTTGATAAACAAGTAACTGTAGTTATGGACTAATGGAGGTTCAATGCAAGCTCAACTTTATTTTAAAAAAAAACATTGGGAACCGAGTTACCTTTACAAGAGTTGTGAAAGCTGAACAGGCGGCCTTCTCGACCCGCTTGTTATTATCCAAGAGTTTGCGAAGAATACCGGCAAGAACTTTCTTAAACTGTTCATAACTCTTACGATCACTTCCCTACAAGAAAAAAAAAAAGTAGCAAATCATCTAAAGATTGTTTGAAACAGTACTTAAGCATGAAGATATTGTTAAAATCATACCTTAAGAAGATACATGCCATATTGAGAAAGTGTCCAACACGATATGCGTCGAATGAGAGGGAATTTATCATCCAAAAGAGGAAGGAGGATGGCCACAAGCTGCAGATCAACAAGGCACTAGCATATCAATGAACTTTAATTAAAGGAGAAAACTCGGATATATGTGATGAGAGTTAAAATCATAATCGAACTTGCCTCAGGCAAGTGCGGGTAAAAATAAGGAACGCAGCCTTCAGCAATGATTCCAAGAGCAAAAACAATAGCTTCCCTTTCTTTCCATCTCTCATCATCAGATCTTGATAATTTCGTCTGCAGTTTGGAAGAACAGGACTAACCAAACCAATTGTTTACAGTTCAAGATACCACCGAGAGAAATAATATTTACCACTATAATTGGCGTGAGTGTTTGAACCATAATATTCCCAAATACATGAGATAGCATGTGAAATGTTTTTGCACCGCCTTTTCTTAGACTCCGTACGTTAGACGAGTCATCATCATGTACCTAGAATAAGTCATTAAAGAATTATTTATTTTATATATATTTGAATCGTTTAACTTAATAGTCTCATTAATACACAACGTCATTAAACATATAATTTGCGCGGAAAAGAAACCTCGTCATTTTCCAAAAGTGACACATCGTTATCTTTATAAGTCATGACCGAGAGAAACCTCTAATACAAATCGAAATGAAATTATAGTGTCAGACTAACAACAAAAAGATTAAGTGCCAAAAATATATACTTAGAAGAAAAGGAGAAGTATCATTATACTGGAATTAGATGAGGCAATAACTCCTTAAAGTCCTCTACTTGTAGCTGACGACGACGGCATAGATTAAGAATCATTTCTTTTTGCTCTCTTATCCATTGCGACTTGTATTCCATGAGTTTCGGAGAAGCCACTGAAAAGACACAAAACATGACTAATAAATATAAGATTGTCAATTAATGTTAATCTAACAATCTTTTAACATTTATAAACTGAAAAGATAAATCTAACAAATAACATACAATATTTGTGAAAACACATTTATGTAAACGAACTCGTATGAAATTTTATAAATCGATATAAACAAATAAATAAGAAAAGAAAAATAAACTTACTTGATGTTACTAGGAAGACAAAAATCAAAAATAAGTGACGGAGGGAGAGATAGAAATGCAGCGGAGATAGAGATAGAGAGAAAGGCAGCGGCGACTGATATAGAGAAAAAGAAATCTAAAAATGTAATTAGGGTTTAGTTTATTAAATATATATTTTCGTAAAATAAACTAAAAGGATATGCTTGTAATTGTTAATGGGTTAGAGGGTATTTTCCAAAAATTAGTGTTTATTTAGTAAAAAAATATACTTGGAAAGCAAAACTTTTTATGTGTTGACTAAACTTTATTTCTTTGGATGATGCATTTTTTATATTCAGTCAAATTATTTTTTTTAAAACTCATATAAGTAAAAGATCTTAATGAAGGAACCCATTTTTTTTTTCTTTTGTCAAACCAAACCGGTTTTCATTGATTAATATGCTGGTACATTAGGTAGAGATATTAAAGCCGATTTAGCTAAGGCATTTACTTACAAATTGTTCTCTCTTTTAACAAAAACAGATGAACAAATATCGAAATCGAGGGAGAGAAGAAAGATATCATGTTGAATCCCGTAGAGCTCTTTTGAGGAAGACTCCAAATTTAGTGCTTTGATTAGCTGTTGTAAATCTGAAGCAAAAGAAACTCTTTTGAAACAAAGATCTAGGGCTTTGAGGAAGCAACCCATTAAGTATTATTTTATCAAAAGTTCAACTTTTCTTGTCAGTAGTCAGTATTATACTCCCTCCGTTTTAATTTAGCTGTCGTTCTAGGACTTAATTTTTGTTTCATAATAGTTGTCGTTTTAAATTTTCAATGCAGATGTTTGGTGAATATTCTATTTTTATCCCCACTCTTTTAAGGTTTTGAACAATAAAAAAAAATACAAAATATATTAATAAAAGGCAAAACAGAAAATTCAATAGTTTTCTTAATTTGTGTGAAAAAAACCTTAAATAACAAGTAAAAAAAAAACTGGAGGGAATAATAAATACCGGTTGGATTGCAATTTGTTTTGGGATTGAGGAGGTGTTTAATTCTCTGTTGTGGGTTTTATGATTAGCCTTTTGTTATTTTTTTTTGGTGAAACATAGGGAGAAAACCTCCCATTATTTATTTAAAAGACAAAATCAAATACAAATACGCCTCATGGTACCAACACCACGAGCATCCTCCGATGTAAAAGACTCAACATAAAGTGGACACGACTCGAAAGAATGAAAACCGAGTGGCAAAGTAAAAGCATAGTTCGCTAACCCGTCCGCCAGACGATTAGCTTCCCGATGCACATGAACAAACCGGACAATCCAGTCCCTTGAGATAAAGCCATGGCACAACCGCACCAGGAAAGACAGCGAATTTTCCTCGCTAATCCCTGTCTTTAGAAAACCCACCACAGTTTCTGAATCAACTTCAAACTCTAACTGTTCCACTCTTCTCTCCCATGCCACCACCAGTCCATAGTATACCCCCCATAATTCAGCCATGGTAGCAGAGCAAATCCCAATATGCAAAGTAAATCCCACTATAAAACCTCCTGATCCATCTCGCAAAGCCCCTCCAGCAGCTGCCAATCCTTGTGTACCCCGAGACGCTCCGTCTGTGTTCATCTTCATCCATCCGACCCGCGGAGCTGACCAAACAATCAAACGTTCCACACGAGGAGGTTTCCCGCCTCCACTCTTTTGCCCCTGAAAAGATATAATTGTCTCAGAAGCCAAATCTCTCACAAACTGAACTCGGTCTCGACATTTGCCAGGTCCACCGAAAACATTGATGCACCTTCACTTTCATCCCCACCAAACAGCTATGCTAAACAGGGTAGGCCAGTGGCCATCACGTCCTGCCCCACCCTCCTGCAGATTTGTATGCAGCCATTCCAATAGCGAGTTTGAGAAGAAACGCTGCTGCTTCCTTACTGGTACAAGGCGTTCCCATACCCCAAATATTGTCGGGCAGTCCCGCAATATATGGAGGGTAGTCTCTGCTCCGCTCTTGCAAACCTAGCATAGTGAAGAATCACATAGATGTCGTCGATATCGTTCAGAATTAGACATGATTGCCTGGTTCCCCACTAGCCACAAGAAGATCCTTACTCGTTCTGATACCCTGACCTTCCAAATACAGGACCAGAAAGTCTCCATATTTGGCCCTTCCATGTCTGTCCGAGTCAACATAGCATAGGCAGGCCTGACTGTAAACTGTCCATTCTGAGTTTCCCCCCCACGACAAACGGTCTTGAGCTCCCGTGAAATTATCTATCACCACAGCGCTTAACCTCAAACGAATATCCTCAGTGATCCATGGTGAAATATGATCAAGACCCCAATCCATATCATCTGTCTATAAGTCTCGAGCAAGATCATCAAGACGGTTTTCTGGTACTACCCCTGCATCAAATCTAGAATAGACTTGTCTGTCAACCACCTATCCTTCCAAAACCGAACCGCTCTCCCATCCCCCAGAACCCAACTCTGGCCAGGTAAAATCACCTCCCTTATACCAGTCGCTACACTATGCCATGTGGAGGACCATGTACCCTTTGATATTAACCAGTTCAAAGTATGAGTATCTCCAACCTTATACTTGCATCTTAACACTCTAGCCCATAAACTAACGCTGTCATGTAGTAAACGCCATCCCACTTTTGCTAGTAATGCTTTATTCATGTCATGAACACGCTTGATGCCCAAATCCCCTTCCCTTCTCGGCTTACACACTCTGTCCCAAGAAATTAGATGTTGTTTTCTTTGTTCCATGGTACTGCCCCAGAGAAACGATCTTGATACTTTCTCGAGATCATCAAGCAAGCCCTTAGGCAGGGATATCACACTCATAGTATGAATGGGTATAGCTGCCAATACCGCCTTCGTGAGTGTCAGGCGACCCGCAAAACTCAGGCACCGCTCTTTCCATCCTGCAAGTTTATTAGATACTTGCTCCAGTATTTCACCAAACGTTGATCTGTTCACCCTCTTCTGTAAAATAGGCATGCCCAAATATTTATTTCCCTAAGTCCTTTGTAGATTTAATAGCACTTTCAATTGAGATCAACTGTTGCAGCTCCCTTGACACATTCTTTGAAAAATATATTTTAGACTTTTCCAAACTAACTCGCTGACCAGACGCGGTACAGAACTGTTCCAAGATTCTCCTGATGACTCTTATCTGAGAAACTAAAGCTTCAGCAAACAGAATTAAATCATCAGCAAAACAAATATGTGAGAGTGGAGGTCCCCTTTGTGACAAATGGATTGGTTTCCACTCCTTACCAACAATAGCTCTCTCTATCATCTGGCACAGCCTCTCCAAACACATGACAAATAGATATGGTGACAATGGGTCACCCTGTCTCAGTCCCCTCTGAGGTTGAAAACCTTATGTCTGTTCCCCGTTCCACAAGATATTCATTGTCGGATCCCTTACACACGTCATGATCCACCGAGTCCAGACATCAGACAAACCCGCAGCACTCAATGTATCCTCCAAAAAGTCCTAGTGTACTATGTCATATGCTTTTCCAAGATCCAATTTCAACAGCATCCAACCCTTTCGACCCTTCTTACGTCTCATAGAATGAACGGCCTCTTGCACTATAACAATGTTATCAAGACTGAGCCTCCCAGGAATAAAACTCGACTGAGCTGGTCCTATCAACTTAGAAATTACCAGTTTCAGACGCATAACCATAACCTTTGTAATGGTTTTGAAGATGACATTACAAAGGCTGATAGGACGGAACTGCGTTATCCGTTATGGCTTCTCCACTTTTGGAATTAACACTACCAAAGCATCATTCAGGCCTGGGGGGAACTCACCAGTTTCAAAGAACTGAAGCACAAACTTAATTGCAGACTCACCAACCACATCCCAATTGTGCTGATAGAACACGGGCTGATAACCATCTAGCCCCGGAGCCTTATAAGATCCCATACCCCGCATAGCAGCCTCTACTTCACTGCCCACTATCGGTTTACTAAGACATACTTTGTCCTCCCATGATAATCTTTGGAACCCCTCACTCGGTAACCGAGGAACCAACTGAGTCACATCCTCCAACGAATATAAATTCTTGTAATAGGCCACAGCTAGATTTTCCAAACTCACCCCTATCTGTCACCCAAACCCCTGCATCATTCCTCAAGGCTTTGATCCGGTTCCTGCGTCTCCTGATAATAGTAGAGGTGTGAAAATAGTTAGTATTGCGATCCCCTAGCACAATCCACTTCTCCCGCGACTTCTAGAACCAGAGGACCTCCTCCTGTTCAAGAACCTTGTCTAATTGCTGAATCAGATCTGCTTCTCTCTGTAGCAAAGCATCAGTCTGCACATTATCCAACACATCCTGAACTGATTTGATCTCTTTCAATAAAGCCTCCTTTTGTTTGTGAACATCACCAAATACTTCTTTGTTCCACTTCTTCAAGGGTACTTTAAGTGCCTCCAAGGCTTCAGGAGTCGTCAGATCACGTCTCCAAGAAGCGTCTAATAACTCCTTAAAACCCTCATGACTTAGCCAAGCCGCCTCAAATCTGAATGGCCTACGATGTGGATTCTGGCTCACTACTGGAGATAACTGAACATAAAGTGGGGCATGATCAGATGCAAAAAATGGTAAATGTGACACCATGGCTTCCTGCCACTTTAACCTAGCCTGTGCACAACATAAGACTCGGTCCAGTCGCTTTGCCACAAACGTTTGTTGCACCTTCCCTCTTTGCCAAGTGAACCTGTTACCGTGAAATCCCAAATCTATCAAAGACTCCTCATTAATCCAATCCCCAAATGCGAGTGAATCATCTGAAAGTTTCCCATTACCACCCGTCCGTTCATCTAACCGGATTATTGTATTAAAATCCCCACCAACGATAACTGGTCCATCAACCCCAGATAAGGTGTCATGAAGTTGACGCCACAGACCACTTCTCCGACTAACCGTGGGTGCAGCATATACCACTATGACATGAAGGATGTCCACGCCGGTGACCACCCGCGCTTGAATGAATTGATCTGAAGACTGAACTATACCAACAGATCCAAGTCTCGATCTCCACAACAACCAGAGCCCCCCCACTCTGCCCAACCGCGTCTACTGTAAATGTGTTCTCGAACCCTTACCCTCTGCAAATACGACTCGCAGCCTCACCTCCCGCATGAGTCTCAAACAAAGCCAGCAAATTTGTGTCAAACTTCTTCAGCAGATACCGAATCGATCGACGGAAGTTATGTTTACTCGCCCCCCGGCATATCAGAAGAAGACAATTCATAAGATCTTCATAAACAAAAACCGGAACCACCGGGGAACCTTGCTAAGCGGAGTGATCCTCTCTTCCACAACCCAATGAAACCTCCGCTGTGCTCTCCGAACCCTGCCCAGCATCCGTTTCAACCCTCAACTGATAGACTCCTGGATGAGGATCTACTCCCAAGAACACACTTTGCAAGGTATTGAAGACGAATGGACGGAATGATGATGATGAATGGGTGGAAGATGCAACGGAATGGAGAGATGATCGGCGGAGAAGGTTAAGAGGTGGTATTGCAGCGGATTGAAGGGGAGAACGAAGTGTACTTCTAAGAGAGCTGGAGATTTCTTAGACTACAGGCTTGATTACAATTTAGATATGACACACTAAGAAGTAAACAAGTTGAGAAGATACTACACACTTCTCTGATCAAACAAGTAGAAAGAAGGTTTTTGATTGAAATGTTTGATGAGTAACAAATGAGAACTACATGGTGTTTAAATAGAAGAAGGGGGACGAAGGAGAAGAGGAGAGAGGGGAAAAAATGCAAGAGCATGCACAAGGTCAAGCTCATGCAAGGACATGCACAAGTCCATACTCATGCAAGCGCACGCACAATGTCTAGGAAATTACAAAAGTATTAAATGCAAAGTTTGAACACAAAAGATAGAAATTGGGCCAAGGCATAGAGATGGGTGTTGGCATAGAGATGGGCCTTGGACCACGAAATTGGCTGGTAAAGGGGACTTGGAAGTGTTACTTAGGCCTCATTAAAAACCTTGTCAAGAAAACCCAATGGGACAAGGGAAAAATAGTGCATAAGCAACACTTAACCCTTTACCTAGCTCCTTCATCTGTGATCTTCATCAGAGTGGTTTGAACCATGTATTCTTGCTTCTTGTCCAGCTCCCTAAGTAGACCATTGATGGCTTAGTTGAACCTCTTAGATTTTGACCTTGTTAGAGGACCTGCCAGAACGAACAACGCTTCCTCCGATGCTTTCTCTGATTCAAGCTGTTCCTCCAATTCTTCCTCTGGTTCAAGCTGTTCCTCATGTCCATTTTCTTTGGTTGAGCTGTCCATGGTCTCATCATCCTCTCCCACTTGAAAAGGATTTTACCTCAAATCCGAATTATCTACAAAATAAGGAAGAAGATCAGAAACATTGAAACTGCCATTCACTTTGTACTTACCTTGGAGGTCAAGTTGGTAAGCATTGTTGTTGATCCTTTTGAGCACTTTGAACGGTCCATCAATCTTTAGCATTAGTTTTGACTCCTTTTCAGCTGGAAATTGTTTACTCCTCAAGTGTACCATTAGTTGTTCTCCAACCTCAAAGATCATCCTAAAACAACCGTTGGATTTATGATTATGCATCAAAATATCTCCAATTCCGGTTCTCGCAAAGACTTTGGACGAAAGAACTTCTAAATCTGGGGGCTCCTTTTTTGTACCTGCAAAGTAGTCAATATCTTTGTCAAAGATCAAGTGCATCATTCTAGTCATGGATTCACTATAAACATGAAAACATATCTCATCTTGGTAAAAATCATTATCCTTGTCATGTTCAGAATTTTCTTTGAATAAACCTAACATTTTCCCATGTTTTTCTGAATGTAAAAAAAAGCTAATAATCAAAGCTCTAGAATCATGAAAAGCAAATTGGGTTAAGGAATTACTTAGCTGGATAAGGCCTTGGGTATTATAGATGCTAATCATGGTTAATGGAAGTGGATCTGGGAGTTCTTCTTGGATCAGTTTGAAGCTGCTGACATGTTGGTGCTCATCTTGATCCATATCAGGTGGCTTAAATCATTCGTCTCCCACTTTCTTTTCAATTTTGCGTATGCGCTTCTTAACCACTCTGAAATCTGTATATGGTTCTTTTGACAAAGACAAGCAAATCATATTTGTGTGAGCTTGGATAAAAGTATCCTTGAGAATAAAAATACTTATCTTATGATTGTTGGATATGAGCACAAGTACGGCATCGGGTGGTTCATCTTTGAGCGCTGAGAAAGCTTTGACTACTTTTCCATGCTTCGCAAGATCTCCTACATCAAAAGGAAACAGTTTAGGCACAATGAAAAAGATCAAACAGATATTCATGTAGTTGTTATCAAGATGGAGTTTTAGAATGGAGCATCCTTGAGCGAATGAAGTTGTTTTCCTCAGATGCTTCCAGCTTCTAACTCCAAAATGATAAATCATTTGTTGGCATATATCTGGTGGTTTCTCCTTGATTTGAACAGAACATGTTTCTTCTCCAAAGTACTTATGATTCTCCATATAACATGTTCCTTTCATAGCAATCATGGGAAAGAGCAAGTGCATCATACTTGAAATAGAGAAATCAAAAACATGATCTTTCACAGTTGGTTTGTAAAGCTCAATGAACAGTTTAAACTCACAAAACTCTTTTTCAAGCAAATATCTCATTTTAGAAAAAGGTTTAACCATTACATGCTCAGTTTTAGTTTTAACCGGTTCCATTGCAATGCTACACATAGAAACTCTCAAAGAAGAGTTAAATTCAAGAAACTCTTTAAACAACAAACCTTGTGGCTTAAAGAACTTTTCAAGGGAAAATGTTTCAGAAGTTGGAATCATTTTGTCAAAAACAGATTTTGAAACACAAAATTCTTTCACATTTTCTAAACCAAAACGTTTTTCATTTTGAGCAGAAATCAACACAAAATAATTAGGATCTGTCCTTACCAAATCAATTTCCTTACAGTGCTTTCTTGGGTAGTCACAAAGATATGGTATAGGGACTGGGTTTGGCACAATGTTGATCTGCTCCAAATCACTAATCAATGGCAAACTCATTTGTTTTGTTTCTAGTGATTCTTCTTCCTGAACCTGTAAAAAGGAATTAATTCTACTCGGTTGCTCCGTTTCCAAATGGGTTAGTTTTTCAAGCACAAAATCAGATTGGTTAGAAGAAATATCACACTTAGCTTGAGATGGAGTCATAGGTCCAAATGGTATAACAATATCATCCTGAGCAATGAACTGTCTCTCCTTGGCTTCTTCTCCAAGCTGTTTCTCCTTGGGTCCGTCTCTAAGTTGTTCCTCCTTGGGTCCGGACTGATCCTTTCTTTCAAACTCCTTATTCTTTTTTTCTTGTTTTGCTTGCTTCCATTGTCCTCCATTAGAATTTGTACCTATCTCAAGACTTTTGGGAAAAGACAAGTGCATCATACAAGAATTGGAATTTTCTAAACCTTGAACAGTTACTTCCTTGGATTTTGAAAGTGTAGAAGACTTACATTGTTTTGGTTCTCCACTTGAGTCAAGTGATGATTTTAGACTTTTCTCATGAACGACAATCTGTTCAGGGACCTTTTTTGGTTGAAATTTTGACTTAGCCTTCGTCTTCTCGATTTTAATGTACTCGGTTAATGCCTCAAAAAGACCTTTTTTGGTTGAAGTTTTGACTTAGCCTCCATAGATGTTGGGGTTTTCTTTTGTTCCAAGACTTTGACTGGTTTCTTTTCAGGAACTTCTTTGATTGTGCCATTGGCTTGGGGAGCACAGTGTAGCGCTTGTGGAGCATACTTATTCCTTAGAAGCTTCTTAAGATCTCTCCACAATGTGATATTTGGCTCCTTGTAATACCAACGGTCATCAACTTCTTGCAACCACCATTTGTAAGCGTCTCCTGTGAGTTGGGTAAGTGCAAAAGCTAATCTATCATTTCTTGGAATGTCCTTGTAGTAGAACCAATCATCCATGTTTTTCTCCCACTCAAGGTAGTCTCCTTTTCCTGAAAATTTATAGAATTTATGAGCAAGTGGAAATTTATAATAATTTAGAGATTTAGATTTGGGAGTGTGAGAGATTTTCTGTTGGCTGCTCTGGATTGATCTAGATGTGTCGCCAGGTGGCTTGGGTTTAAGATCTTGGTGTTGCCTTTGATGTAGAGCACCAAGCTTTTCGTCGAGCATAGTTGCCATAGCAGCTGTGATTGATTTCGTGATTCTCCTTTCCAGGCTAGAGGTGGATGACACTTCTTCTTCCATTGTACCTGAAAACAAATCAAAGATCCAACAAGTAAATAGTTTTAAAAACACGAAAATAAAAACAGATCTGGAAAAATATGTAAACGAATCCAAAAATTCTGAAATCAATTTTCAAAAATACGAGACTCAAAGCTGATCCAAATGCAATTGATTTCATAATTTTTGAACAAACAAAACATTTTATAAAATTCTTGCAAGATAAACGAAAAATCTGGAAAAATAGAAAGTGACGATTGGAATTTCAGAACCTGGTAGCAAAGTGGCTCTGATACCACATGATGGACTCCTGGATGAAGATCTACTCCTAAGAACACACTTTGCAAGGTATTGAATAGGAATGGATGGAATGATGATGATGAATGGGTGGAAGATGCAACGGAATAGAGAGATGATTGGCGAAGAAGGTTAAGAGGTGGAATTGCAGCGGATTGAAGAGGAGAACGAAGTGTACTTCTAAGAGAGATGGAGATCTCTTAGACTACAGGCTTGGTTACAACTTAGATATGACACACTAAGAAGTAAACAAGTTGAGAAGATACTACACACTTCTCTGATCAAACAAGTAGAAAGAAGGTTTTTGATGGAAATGTTTGATGAGTAACAAATGAAAACTACATGGTGTTTAAATAGAAGAAGGGGGACGAAGGAGAAGAGGAGAGAGGGGAAAAACATACAAGAGCATGCACAAGGTCAAGCTCATGCAAGGACATGCACAAGTCCAGACTCATTCAAGCTCATGCACAATGTCTAGGAAATTACAAAAGTATTAAATGCAAAGTTTGAACACAAAAGATAGAAATTGGGCCAAGACATAGAGATGGGTCTTGGACCACGAAATTGGCTGGTAAAAGGGACTTGGAAGTGCTACTTAGGCCTCATTAAAAACCTTGTCAAGAAAACCCAATGGGACAAAACTTGACAAGGGAAAAAGAGTGCATAAGCAACAATTAACCATTTACCTAGCTCCTTCAGCTGTGATCTTCATCAGAGTGGTTTGAACCATGTCTTCTTGCTTCTTGTCCAGCTCCCTAAGTAGACCATTGATGGCTTGGTTGAACCTCTTAGATTTTGACCTTGTTAGATGACCCGCCGGAACGAACAACGCTTCCTCCGATGCTTCCTCTGGTTCAAGCTGCTCCTCCAATGCTTCCTCTGGTTCAAGCTGCTCCTCCAATGCTTCCTCTAGTTCAAGCTTCTCCTCATGTCCATGTTCTTTGGTTGAGCTGTCCATGGTCTCATCACCAACCGAAGAACCGACGGATTCCTGTCATGATCCACCGCAGGTTTGCGACTCGCTACACGTTCGCTGCCTTCCGGCACAAAAGCACCACCAGGCCGACCAACACATCCCAACTCGACTCTCAACCGCTTCCCATTCGTCGTCAAAGATTGCTCGCCAAAGGCAGGCCCATACACCAATCAACGTCCAGGTCTACTAGATCGGGTTTGCATACCTTTAGGCCCAATAGAATCCCCCTTCTTCTTTTGGGCTTTGGCGACAAAAGGCCCATTTTGCACCAACCCTTTATCTCTATTAAAATTCAAATTCTCCCGTTCCTCCATAGCTTGCGTGGCACTCTTCCCAAATATCAAACCGATCTCATTTTCCTTATTCACTCCGGATCCAATCTTCTCTGTCCCCTCATTACGGGAAATCTCCGCATCTCCCAACCTTCCAAATCTATTGGATACTGTAATATTCCCAGTATCTTTCGAGGAAATCTCCCGAAGATGGCGCCCGAGATCCCTCACCAACCCTCCTGTCACGACCCCTCCCTTCCTTGGCGACTGACTCAGTCTCCGGCCATTACGGCGTACTTCAGTAAAACCCTCCGGTGACAGCTGAGCCTCACTCACCGCTGCAACCTCCGTCACGACCGGCAAACCACCCGTCTCTACTACCATCACACAGCGGGGACAAGAATGCAGCAAGTGTCCATAAATACCACAACCAGAACAAATATTACTCAGGCCTTCGTAAGATACAAAGTACCTCTCGCCATTGACCAACACTGATCCTTTCAAAGGCTTACTGAGATCCACCTCCACACACACCCTTGCAAACCTTGCTCTCTCAAAGTTAAGCGTAGTTCCATCAACTCGGATAGGTTTCCCTAACCCTCGAGTAATCCCCATTAAGATCCTCCGGTGATAAAAATTGAACGGTAGATTAGACAGCCGAATCCACACGGGTGTGGTAGTGATCTCGTCCTTCAGAGGATCAAATTCTGGAGACCATGCCTGCACCATGAGATAACTTCCAAAGGCCTTCCATGGTCCTCCCGTCCAAGCGGCCAAGTATTCCTCCTCGATCTCAAAACGGATCATAAAATACTGCTGCGGCAGATCCAACACATGCAACTCCCCTCGAGGTTTCCACATCTCTCGTAGCCGTCTGTTTAGCACAGGGATCCAGACATGACGTCCTAGGACCTTAACAATCATGCACTGCTTCCATAAGTCATTCATGGCCTTCAAAACCTCCCTCCCTATCGTAACAACTGGCTCCCCCTCATCCCCATTTGGGAACGCCAAACTCACCCGTGCATCCACAAAGTCATCATCCAACACCGCCTCCGGCGATAGCCTACCACCCTCAACACTTCCCTTGACTTTACTTACCAACAATCCGCCAGTATCCGGTGGATCTCCGAGAGAAGGACCCTTCTCCCCGATATCAACCATCGCCGTATCTGTTGCAGCCATTTTTTCTTAGATAAATTTTTAGCCTTTTGTTATTGTTTTCCGATTAAAAAATTTCCTGATTCAACTCATAAATCGTTTATTAGGTCTTTGGTTTGACTCCAATTGATGGTGAGGTAATATAATGAGTTCAAGCCCAATACAATGGTTTGAGGGACTCGTGTTACTCATGGCTCCACTTGTTTTTGAAACAATGTAAGTTCGAGTTTGATTTTTAGTGTTTCAACTCGTAAAATGTTTCGGGTGAAGATGCTAAGAATCATACGTAACTAATTATTGACTATTGAGATACCATTATTGAAAGAAAAAAAAGTGTAAAAAGCAAAATGCAACTGAAGAATGATGGCAGATCATACATAAAATCCCAATCACTTTTTCTTATTTGGTATCCACAGGTCCCAATAGTTCAAACAAGCTGAAGCACAATGAAACTAAACTTTGCTTAGCTCTTTTTAGGTTTTTAGAAATCTTACCAAAACTGCTCAAACCACCATACAACGTTGCCCGCAAAAGAAAAATAAAAAGGACCAAGAATCGATGAGAAATAGAAAAAATAATAAAGACAGGAAGTAAAAAATTTCAACCATGTAAATTTGAAGAGCCCACACACACACAAGCTCTGTACTGTATGCCTTCTCTACTGACCTTTTAGCCCTTCATTTAATCTTGCACAAAAAATGGTGTCTCAAGCGTTTTGTGCTCAAACTCTCTTGAATCTATTTGTTGTTTGCAATGAATAAGCAGCTGGAGCAGATCTCTCTATTTTGAGACTACACTTGATATCTCGCAAGCCTTTCCTTTACAGGAGTTTTCAAAGCAGATAAACATTCCGCCCATGAGTTTCCCAGCATCTGAACCCAAAAGATGAATTATATAAGTTGACAGCAGATTACTCATACAATACGCGAGTAAGCGCTTAGGATGGCTAAACACTGAATTACATTCAGCATAACTTACCTGTTTATAGCCGTTCAGTACTTGGGTGACTTCGTTCTGTACGTCCTCACTTCTTATTTCCTGTGACAAAAAGATATAGTCATATGTGTGTCAATCAACTGTTCCAAAGCTCCGTAAGGATATTAACTTTAGCTACGAGAGCCACAGTTCGTTTCTATTCACTTACATGCCAACTTGCGATGGCTTGGCATATGAAAACTAGTGAGCTGACACCTCCTGATGGATTCGCTTTAACCTGAATTTGCAGAGAACATGTTTACATATCAAACTTGATTTCCATGTTTTGACTGCAAACCAAAGAGTAGAGACATATACCACTGAGCATAATCCTCTAAATGCATCTTCTTTCTCAATGTCATCACGGACCCTGAAAAGAAAACATCATAAGAATTTTTCTGTGGAGCAGAGGTTGGAAATGTAAAGACTCCAAATTCAACACAGAGGTTCACTAACATCGACAATGCCAGGCACCATGGCTTCATAAAGTGCTCCATGTGTGGTGCTACAAGGTCTGGACGAATCCATGCTAGTCTCCCAAGGGTAATTGCACTGTTCTCAACTAGTGCTTTATTGACATTCTGCTTCACAAAATTAGGCATATTCATCAAACACCGCAGTTGATAGACTTAGATGTGGCCATGAAAACAATTCATAGGCTGCCAGATTCACCTCTCCATGTTGAAGAATCAGGCCTAGGGAAGAGACAACGTTGGCCACAATTGGAGAGACTTCTTGACGAACCTGAAAAATTAAGTTCCTCTCACTCACGACTCTGCTCTTAACAATAACTTCAAGCTTTAATAGATGAAATAGTATTTTGGGATTACCTTGACTGCTAATTCTCCAATGGCCCAACAAGCATTATTTGCGACAGAAAGGTTTTCTCGAATGAGGTTTGCACTCTGTACAAAGCATATAGATGTGATCTGTGGCATAGAAGAAGAAGAATATAGGTATAGTAACAATAAAAACTTGGATACCAACCAGTTGCTGGCTTGCAATTTCAAGGAACTCAAGCAGGCGGGGTTGTAGATAGACCGGGAATACCTGTCAGTAGTAGCCAAAAAGCATTATTACACTCTAGCAAAAGGGAGTCGAAATTGTGATACCAGATTTGGTATTGATTACAACCGCAGGAAGTCGGCAGCAACTTAGTCGGTTTAGTGTTTTGGGTTTTGGTACTTTTCTTTAGATTAGGCAATTAAGTATTTTTCCATTTCATAGTAGAATAAGGGTTTGGTTTTCTCCTTTTTTAAGAACTTGTAAGAGCCCTATATAAGGTCTCTTTTGATTTATAAGAATTCAACTTCCAACAGTTAGCTGAATTCTCTAAGAGAGACTTGGGTTAAGAGAAAGCTTAAGCTATTCGATTCTTTAGTTCAAAGGCTGGATCACTCACCACCGGTTACTAGAGCCAAATCTAAAGCACAAGCTCATATCAAATTATAACATATAATCTCACATAACTAGAAGTTATCACTTCTCATGCTAGTTCTTGATGTTAAAGGAATACATTCAAAGTATCAAAGGATATGTAACTTACTCTTGCAAGATCACCCATTAAGGCAAAAGCACTTTGTCTGACATCAGCAGCTTCATCAATGCAACACTTGAGAAGCAGATCCCTTAGATTACTTTGTGAAACCTGCATAACCGCAATGACGTAAGAATATATCCGGATGCGGAAATCCATAACAATGATCAGCGAAGTTACAAAGTTATCTACTGGGTGAGAAATTATGAGTAATAAATTGTATGAGCAAGACATCAAGAGAATGACGTACCAGAGACTCTATCCCACTGCCAAGTCCTTCAGTAAGTCCAGAAAGCAGATCAAGAGAACAAACAATGAATTCCCTGTCGTACTGAGCCCCAGCAGAAGCAGGATCAACCTACAAACAACAGAAGCAAGCTTCGATCAAACGGAAAACCAAAGTATGCAATAGTTACGTACATGCAAGCATGTGACTTAGTTAAACTGGAAAAAGTCACTCTAATTCTCAAATGAGATGAAACTGCAGAAGTCTGAATGGAACCTTAGCCAGCTGCTGCAGTTGGATGATATCCATGCATCTATGGAAAACAGGCTGAGCAAATGGAGCGAATCCAACACCTAAAGCCTGAAACATGGGATATACAATTTGTTAAACATAGAGAATTCATGCTGCAAACAGTCTAATTTTTGGTCAAGACGAACTTGTCGGACTTTTTTTTTGGACACAGATGAACTTGTTAGACATTCATAACTTCATCTCCTACTATTAGTAGTACTTTCAGGAATTTTTGGCCTTCTAGCTGACCAACCAACCCCAGGATTCTTTTTCAGTGATCTTAAACTACCAATACTATAACTTCACTAAGTAGGATCATTAAAAGTAGTTTCATTCGTGCAACAGATTCAAGACCTTACAGATTTCTTAGGACCTTGACAAGTAGCCCATACCTGAGAAATGGATGTGAAGCATTCTAGCAATGGAAATAGATCTTTATCTGAGTTTGAAAGTTGTTGCCACTTTGCAACCAGTGGGGGCATCAGAATCTCAAGATAAGCAGGCTGCAAAAGGGAAAACTAATTAGGCCAAAAATACATACAACCACCAGTATATGGAACTGAATAGATA
>NC_025703.1:23250517-23251298 GCF_000633955.1 Camelina sativa | reverse complement strand
TTGACATATAGAACAGTGGTTTGAAATAGATAATAGCCGCCAAAGAGATTATTTTAGTCTGGCAAAGCAGTTAATTTTAAGAGAACTTAATGACCTGATACTTTCCAAAAGCGCACATCAGATGCTGCAGTATCACCCCCAGGTGTGGCAGTAACTCTTCAGAAGCATCCTACACGTTCATAGAAGATTCACATAGTCAACCAACATCTGCAAATGATACCAAAAACCACATTGCAAAACCAATAGGTACCTCTTCAAGAGTTGCAAAAGCCGAACAGGCAGCCTCCTGGACCCGCTTGTTTGTATCCAAGAGTCTGCGGAGAAGACCCAAAAGCACTTTCTCAAACTGTTCATAACCCTTCGAATTGCCACTTTCCTAGAAAATAAAAACAGTGAATTATCTAACGACCATTTGAAGCAGTTAAAGCGCGAAATATCCTGTTTAAGTCATACCTGGATAATATACTTGCCAAATCGAGAAAGCGTCCAGCAAGATATGCTTCGTATTAGCGGGAATTTATCATCTAAAAGAGGAAGAAGAAATGCTACAATCTGCAGAAATAAGGCGTTAGGATGTTGATCTATATCAACTGAGATGATGTGGATCAAAAACGAACTTGCCTCAGACAAGTGAGGGTAAAGACCAGTCATGCAGCCTTCAGCAATAGCCCCGAGAGCCAAAACAGCAGCTTCCCTATCTTTCCAGGCCTCATCACCAGAAGCTGACAATTTTGTCTGCAGCTTGGAAGAACATGGTTTAGCTGATTGTGTTCATTTCAAA
>NC_025703.1:23215593-23248248 GCF_000633955.1 Camelina sativa | reverse complement strand
CAGCAAGATATGCTTCGTATTAGCGGGAATTTATCATCTAAAAGAGGAAGAAGAAATGCTACAATCTGCAGAAATAAGGCGTTAGGATGTTGATCTATATCAACTGAGATGATGTGGATCAAAAACGAACTTGCCTCAGACAAGTGAGGGTAAAGACCAGTCATGCAGCCTTCAGCAATAGCCCCGAGAGCCAAAACAGCAGCTTCCCTATCTTTCCAGGCCTCATCACCAGAAGCTGACAATTTTGTCTGCAGCTTGGAAGAACATGGTTTAGCTGATTGTGTTCATTTCAAAAAGACCAAGAGGACTAACATTTACCTGAATTAGGGGCATGAGTGCTGGAAGGATGTCATCTCCAAATACATTGGAGAGAACGTCAATAGCTGCTGCACTACACTTTCTTAAATTCCACACGTTAAACGAGTCATCATCCTGTACCCAGAGAAACACATTAAAAAGTGATTTATAGTATTAATTTATTGGTATCATATAACACATGCACTTCTGTACAGATCAAATGACACAAAAAGTAAATGCATACATCATCATCATCATCAAAATCCTCTGATCCATGAAGTCTTGATGTATGAAAACGAGGTTTCAAATCCTGTAGAGGAACCAAAATGAATGGAAATTAGAGAAGGAGAAATCTATAAAAAAAATCAAAGACATGAACAAACAATTTGCACCTGATCTCTGTCTGGTTGAGACTCATCTTCCTACAAAAAGTAAGCAGTTTTCATATAAATAAATGACAATTATATTGAGAAAGGTGACAAAACATAGAATAACAACAGAAAAACAACCTCTGCATCCAAAAGGGACTCGTCGTCATCTGCATAAGCCATGTTTTCAAGCAACACCTATAACAGATATATTTTATGTAACATTACAAACTACACCCGCAGGGTAAATTATTATGCCCAAATAACTTATGAAGAAAAGGAGAAGTATCACTATACTGGAATTAGGCGTGGCAGAAACTCTTTCAAGTTCTCTGGCGGCAGCTGAGCGTCACAGTATGCAGACCTGCCAAACAACAATATTGTTTTATGTTATTTAATGAGGAGAAGGATGGAAAATAAGAGAAAAACAGGTAACAAAACCGTCATCTATATAGCAAACAAAGAGAATAACATTTTACCAAAATTCACATGCTTCGAGAGACACTTCTTCATCAGGGTCTTTGTTAACTTGTAACATGTACTCCATGAGATTCCTGAGATGCGGCTGAAAAAGAAAATAAGGGAAGAAGACAAATCTAAGATACATGGTAGAAGAAATGCTTAGACTAAAGATATTAAGTATCTCAAAAATAAGGGACATTTAGAATATATTTGAAGCAAGGTGTATCCTAAAACCACAACGAGAAATACCTCTATAGATGAGGGGAGGACTTCCGTGAGGTGCACAAATGCTGCGCAGACCTTTTAAGCAAAGAAAGAAAATACATTATTACAGTGGCATAAGAACATCCGAAATGAGATGGGAATCTGATTATAACATATGTCATCTAAAGAAGCCGAAATAACTCTCTCTAGTACTGACAAAAATAAGAAACAATTGACAGAAGCTTAAATAAGACGAGTACCAATTTTCTGACTTCTGCTACAGGATCATTGGCGAGGACAAACAAACCCTGAAGGTACTTATCCATTGAATGGAACAAAGCCTACAAAACGTAGGTTGTTACTAACCACAGTCCTTTATACCATATCAAACAAAAACGAAATTTTACAAGTAGCCTTCGGCAATACTTACAGCAGGCATTATTATGATATATTGGTTCACAGAACCCAGGGCAAGCTTCCTCAGTGAAGCATGGGGTGACTGAAAAAACTGCTCAAATAAAAGAGTGGAAATCAAAATCTTGTCGCAACCAATCCAATAGGACGACAAGAATTCAAAATAGAACCTAACAAGTGCTACAACCGAGTTCCGAAATCTGTGTACAAATATGAGATGCTTACCTGAAATAGCCTAGGCAAGAAAATGTTGATAGGGCGCTCTGCTAAGCCAGGCACTTCTGAATCCAAGACATGCGGGATATCCTCACAAATCTAATCGGTAAGAATATGACACATAGATATTACAAAAACATTGAAAGTATTCCAAATATATCACAACCACCAATCAGTACTAGGATAACATGGGATTAAGGCTCATAAACCAAAGGTTTAACAAAAAGAGCAAGAAACAGGAAAGGAAATGCGTAGGAGCTAATACCTTTGACAATGTATCCATCGCACCATCCATGTGATTTAGATCATTACTGTCTAAGCAAGTAACAAGAGCTGGCAAAAGCTCAGACCATCCAGAAACTCCTTCGATATTAACAATAACACTGATGATAGTTCCAACTGTAGTCCGTATATTCCTGTCCGCTGCTCCCAGACAAGGCAACAACGCTGACTTGATGTATTTTTGGTTTTCTTGAACCATGGATGGATAAGCACCCCTCAAATTATTTTTCAGAAGCAAGCCAGCAGCTTGGCGAACCTCTATGGACTTACCCTGGCACCATCATACAATTACTCATCAGCTAAGAAACAGATATTCAAGTAGAAAGCATATAACCTAATCAAACAACAACAGCAATATAAAAATTCCAGACTGGTCTTGCCTAGTAAAGTCTGCAATTAGATAGCATGTAGATACAACTAGAACTAAAAGGAAATGAGTTCTCAAGATAAGAAGACAGTTCACTATTCTCTGCACAACATTTATGTTATCTGGATTCAAGTAAACTTCAAGTCAATTGAATCAAAAATTTCATTCACAAAAGGAGATAAATCAATTAGGGTACAGAACACAGAAACTCATAATTTAGTCTGGAGAAACTAAAGCAATCCAATGGAAACGCGGGAGGAACAGCTAAGCTAAGCGACAAAGAGAATCCAAAGAGCAAATGAAAATTCAACGATCCGAACTCCGAAGAGTCGTCGTCTTCAACAAGTAGATTGAGTCAATACGGCGAATGAGACCAAAAAATATATATATATATATATATATATGAGGAAGCGAAGAGAGAGTAGAGAAAAGTTGTATAAACCTCAGCGCGAACGAGGATGAAGACGAGATAGTTGTTGAAATCAGGGAACTGAGAGAAGTGTTGAAGCTGCTGCCAAATCTGAGACTTGTCGACGACGGAGGAAGGAGAAATCTGTTGTTCGAGAAGAGCGCAGATCTCGGCGAGACCGTCGTCTCGGGGTTGCCAGACCACCGCCGTCGCCGCCATGATTGTTGTGGCAAAAAGGTAAATTTGACTCGTGTGAGAGGGCAAAAGAATATGATTCTTTGGACAAAATAAAAAGCGCACAGCAAAAGTTTGGAAAAAGGACAAGAGACGAAGACGAAGAAGAAGAGGAGAATGAGAAGGGAACGCCTAAGTTGGGTTTTGTTGGGTTTTGTTGGGTTATTAGTTCTCTTGAGTTTTTGTGATGGGCTTTTTTAGTTTGTCTATTTTTTTCTTTTTGCAAAATTACTTCTTTTTTTTATTCTTTTGCAGATTTACAAACTGTTTGAAAAGGCACAATGGAGAACGAAGCGAATGTTGTCGGTCAAAAGGTGATTATGATGGAGATTGGTGAGAAAGGGAGGCCACCGGGAGATCCACCGGATAGTTCAGGATCATGGGTGGATAGGGTGAAGGGGAGTGCTGTTGGGGGAACTCCTTCACCGGAGAGTGTGTTGGATGCGGCGTTCGTAACAGAACGAGTGAGATTGGAGTTCTCGGATGGTGAGGAGGGGGAACCAGTTATCACGATTGAAGAGGAAGTGATTGAAGCAATGAAGGGTCTATGGAAGAATTGTATGATCGTGAAGGTCTTGGGGAGTCACATACCGATAGCAGTCATGAGTCGGAAGCTGCGGGAGATGTGGAAGCCAAAGGGAGCCATGTTTGTTCTGGATTTACCCCGCCAATTTTTTATGGTCCGATTTGATCTGGAAGAGGAGTATGTAGTGGCACTGACAAGAGGGCCTTGGAGGGTGTTCGGGCATGGCTTGTTAGACCAGGACTGGTCACCCCGTTTTGATCCATTAAAGGATGATATTGTGACCACGCCGGTTTGGATTTGGTTGTCCAACCTTCCGTTAACCTATTATCACCAATTTATCCTGTTGGCTATTGCACGAGGGTTGGGGAAGCCTGTTCGGATAGATGCGAACACTACCAATTTTGAGAGGGCTCGTTTTGCCAGGATTTGTGTTGAGGTAAACTTATCCAAACCGGTGAAAGGTTCAGTGGTTGTAAATGGAGACAGATTTTTCCTGGCATATGAGGGTCTACCAAAAATTTGTTCACTGTGTGGGATGTATGGGCATTTGATTCACGCATGTCCCAAACGGGTAGTCGAGAAGGAAGGGATTCCGGTGGTGGTGGAAACAACGGTGTCTAGTTTTGAGTCGGTTCGGGGGGACGGTTTCACGGTGGTCGGTCGGAAGGGACGTCGCCAGGAGAAGTCGGTGAATCAAACTGTTCCTGTAACGGGAGTTGCGGCGCAATCTCCGATGAGGGAGGCGCGTGGGAATCTCCGGGAGATCACGAAATCGCCGGATATGGAAACCTCTAACCGTTATGGAAGATTGGGAGCAGATTCCGTATCGGTGATGATAGGGAAGTTGCTGCTTTGAGTGGTCCAAACAAGGAAAATGAATATCATGTTCGGTTTGGACATAAAGGGGGGAGTGGTCTCCAAGCAAATCCGGCGCCGTTCGTTTTGAATTTGGAAAAGGGGAAGGGAGGGAATCGAGTTGGACCCAAATATAAGAAGTCGGGTGTAAGAAAAGGGGCTCAGCTTGATGGGCCTAACCAGAAGCAGAATTTCTCTTCTAGGCCGACGAGAGGATTGATTTTTGGGCCCAGTAATGGAATAGAGGGGAGTTTCGTGAATGGAAAGAGACTCCGTGTCGATTCGAGAGAGATGGGGAGACATGGTGCGATCTATGGTCGGAGTCTGGCAAGCTCATCGACGGTGGGGATCGGGGAACCGGATTTGGCGATTGAATTGCAGTCGACCACCAATCAGGGAAATATCCCGACTGGTAGTGGATTGGTTCGTGAGGTTGCTCCGTCGCAAGGGAAGGTTGCGGATGGGGGAGTTACGGGTGAAGCATCACGCTTTTCCCCAGTAGTTTGGTGCTGGTCAATACAATTTCTTATGAATTGTCTATTGTGGAACTGCCGGGGGCGAATAAACCCACTTTTCGACGGGCAATCCGTTACATGTTGAAGAAACATAGTACTAACATACTTGCTCTGTTCGAAACTCATGCAGCTGGAGATAGAGCGAGTCGGATATGTCATGGGCTAGGGTTTGAGCACTCCTTCAGAGTTGATGCAGAGGGTCAGAGCTGTGGCATCTGGCTTTTGTGGAGAACGAGTATTGGTGAGTTAGTTGTGGTGGAATCGGCTGATCAGTTTATCCATGCGAGGATCTTGACTGATTCAGAGATTTTGAATATTATTGTGGTGTATGCAGCTCCATCAGTAAGTCGTAGGAGTGGTTTATGGGAGAAGTTGAGTGGGATCATCAGTGGATTAGAGGAACCACTTATCATTGGAGGTGACTTTAACACAATAGTCCGGATGGATGAGAGATCCGGGGGCAATGGAAGACTGTCGCCGAACTCCTTGGCTTTTGGAGATTGGATTCATAGCCTCTCGTTGATTACTTTGGGATTTTGTGGTAATCAGTTCACGTGGAAGAGGGGGAGGACTGATAGGAATTTTGCTGCGAAACGTTTGGATAGAGTGTTGGGGTGTCCACAAATGAGACTAAAATGGCAGGATGCGAGTGTGACTCATTTACCATTTTTAGCATCGGATCATGCTCCAATGTATTTGCAGTTGAGTCCAGTGGTCGGTCGAGATCCTAAACGTCGACCATTCCGGTTTGAAGCAGCTTGGCTGAAACATCACAGTTTTAAGGAGCTGTTAGTGGCATCATGGGATGATCGGCTTACGACACCAGAGGCGTTGTCTGCTTTGCAGAGAACACTTAAGAGGTGGAATAAGAATGTGTTTGGGGACATACAGAACAAAAAGGAAGCTTTGTTGAGTGAGATCAAGGTAGTACATGATACTTTAGACCTCTATCAGACAGATACGCTATTGCAAAAGGAAGAAGAGTTGTTACAATCTTTTGATATAGTGTTGGAGCAGGAGGAGGTTGTATGGTTCCAGAAATCCAGAGAGAAATGGGTTACTCTTGGGGACAGAAATACACAATATTTTCACACGTCCACGATTATACGACGAAGATATAATCGGATTGACATGTTGAGAAATGTGAATGATGTATGGGTGTCGAACTCGGAGGAATTGGAAATACTCGTTGTGGAGTATTACAAGCGCCTTTATTCAATGGAGGATGTTCCGGAGATAGTCGAGCAGCTGCCCTCTGCGGGTTTTGCTAGACTGACTCAAGAGGAGCAAGTGGAGTTAAACAAGCCATTTGTAGCTAATGAAGTGGGTGAGTCAATACAAAGTATGGGAAGGTTCAAAGCGCCGGGGCCAGACGGTTATCAGCCTGTGTTTTATCAAGAAGGTTGGGATGTGGTTGGGGACTCGGTGATAAGATTTGCTTTGGAGTTCTTTGAATCAGGAGTTTTACCTTGTAGTACGAATGATGCTTTGGTTGTTCTCATTGCAAAAGTTGCTAAGCCGGAGAGAATAACCCAGTTCCGGCCCATTAGCTTGTGTAATGTGTTGTTCAAGACGCTGACAAAGACATTGGTGCTTCGACTAAAGAAAGTTATTGGCAAGCTGATTGGACCAGCTCAGTCGAGTTTTATCCCAGGGCGGTTAAGTACGGATAATATAGTTGTCGTGCAAGAGGCAGTGCATTCTATGCATAGGAAGAAGGGTAAGAAAGGGTGGATGCTTTTGAAACTTTATTTAGAGAAAGCATACGATCGTATACGGTGGGACTTTTTGAAGGATACCTTACAAGCAGCTGGTTTGGCGCAGCACTGGGTTGACTTGATCTTATAGTGTGTCAAGGGTCCTTCAATGTCGATTCTGTGGAATGGGGAGAAGACCACAGCATTTACACCAGCAAGGGGACTTAGACAGGGGGATCTGTTATCACCATATATGTTTGTCCTCTGCATAGAACGCTTATGCCATATGATTGATAAAGCAACAACTATGAAGGAATGGAAGCCTATCTGTTTGTCTCGAGGGGGACCTCAACTCTCGCATGTTTGCTTTGCAGATGATCTAATATTATTTGCTGAAGCTTCATTTGCTCAAATCTGGGTTATTAGGAGGGTAATGAAAAGGTTTTGTACTGCATCTGGTCAGAAAGTCAGCTTGGAGAAATCGAAGATATTCTTTTCTAAAAATGTATCAAGAGATTTGGGGACTCGAATTAGTGAGGAAAGTGGGATCAAGGCAACGGTGGACTTGGGGAAATATTTAGGAATGCCAGTTCTCCAGAAGAGGATCAACAAGGAGACATTTGGTGATGTCCTTGAGAGGGTGTCCTCTCGGTTAGCAGGGTGGAGAGGTCGGTTTTTGAGTTTTGCTGGAAGAATCACTTTAACGAAATCAGTATTAGCCTCTATTCCTGTCCATACGATGAGCACGATAGCTCTGCCTAAAGCAGTGTTGAATGGACTCGATAGGGTGTCGAGAGATTTCTTATGGGGCTCTACACCTGAAAAAAGGAAACTCCACTTGCTGTCCTGGAATAGGGTTTGTTCTCCAAAGTAAGAGGGTGGACTGGGGATCCGTGTCTCACAGGTAGTGAATAAGGCTTTGTTAGGGAAACTAGGCTGGAGGTTATTACATGATGATAAGATCTTGTGGGCCAAAATTCTTCGTAGTAAGTACAGAGTGGGTGATATCGGGGATCTAACGTGGTTGAGTGCGAGACGACCTGGTTCTTCCACTTGGCGAAGTGTGAAGATTGGTTTGCAAGATGTTGTAGTGCCTGGGAAGGGGTGGAGTCTCGGTAATGGGTGTGACATACGTTTTTGGACTGATTGCTGGCTGTCTAAGGAACTGCTTCTGAATCGAGCTGTTATAGATCTCCCTATTGATTATACAGAGGTACGGGTAAAGGATCTATGGGAAGATGGATCAGGGTGGAAATTTGATTGCATACTGCCTTATGTGCCACAATATGTACGTCTGGAGCTTGCAGCGGTTGTAGTAGATAAAGTGCCTGGGAAGTCGGATAGGCTCTCGTGGAGGGGTATTGAGGATGGTCGGTTCACGGTGAAGTCAACTTATTCGTGGTTGTTAGGAGGAAGAGTATCCGGACAGAACATGGCAAGCTTTTTTGGTCGAGTGTGGAGTGTTATTGCTCCGGAAAGGGTTCGTGTCTTCATTTTGTTACTGGCTCACCAAGTTATAATGACCAATGTGGAACGACGTCGAAGACACTTTGGGGACTTGAGTGTGTGTCAGCTATGTAAAGGAGGGGATGAAACTATTCTACATGCTTTAAGTGATTGTCCTTCCATTGTTGGTATTTGGAATCGAATTGTGCCGGCAAGGAGGAGGAATGGGTTCTTTAACAGTACGATTTTGGAATGGTTATATGGAAATCTAGCAGGGACACAGGCAAATGCAGGGGGAGAGTGTTTGTGGCCAACTATGTTTGCTATGGGAATTTGGTGGGCATGGAAATGGCGATGTGGATATGTGTTTGGAGCGGTGGGAAAATGCAGAGATCGGGTGAAATTTGTGCGAGATGCTGCGGCTGAAGTTTATCAAGCTCACCGGCTGTCACGGGGTCATATGGTTGGACAAAGTAGAGAGGTAAGGATGATTGGGTGGGAACCACCCGGGGAGGGTTGGATGAGGTTGAATACGGATGGAGCGTCACAAGGGAACCCGGGATTGGCTACGGCGGGGGGTGTGCTCAGAGACGAGAGGGGAACCTGGTGTGGAGGGTTTGTGCTAAATATTGGCATATGCTCGGCCACTTTAGCAGAACTATGGGGTGTCTATTACGGGTTGCTGATTGCATGGAGGAAGAGGATTATCCGGCTTGAATTGGAGGTGGATTCAGAGTTGGTGGTGGGTTTTTTGAAGACAGGGGTTGATGACGCTCATCCTTTGTCCTTCCTGGTACGCTTGTGCCATGGCTTCTTAACAAGAGACTGGATAGTCCGTATTTCGCATGTGTATAGAGAGGCAAACCGTCTTGCGGATGGCTTATCTCGATATGCTTTTACTTTACCTGTAGGGTTTCAATTCTTGCTGTCGTGTCCGCCTAGTTTAGAGGCTGTTGTAAACGATGATGGTCAAGGAACTATGGTTCCGAGGCTTGTTCGTGTCTGAGTTTCTTTTATTTAATAAATTACAGGGGGTAAATCCCCTGTCCATTACCAAAAAAAAAACTGTTTGAAAAGGCAATATTTTATGGGCTTTGAGGTAGATCGAGAAAATTAAAATATCCGACTCTTAGAAGAAAATAAAAAATTACAATGAAAATAAAATAATATACTATGTAATATTATATTTTAAAAATCAAAACAAAACAAAATTTGTATATCTATTAACATCATTATAAAATCAAAATCATTAATTACTAACCACTTTATATAAATCCAAATTGACATATAATTTTATTTAATTGTAAAATCTAAACTTTAACCGCCTTTTATAAACTTAACCGATATATAATATTGTTTAATTGTAAAATCTAAACTTAACCACTATTTTATAAACCTTAACCGACTTATAATTCCATTAATTGAAAATTAAAACTCTAATCTTCCTTTATAAACTCAAACCCAAAAATAGTCTAGCACTACATATTTATCTAGGTAGAAAAACACTTGAAAAATTGCATGGGTTGGATATTACCCTTTTTCTTTGGATGATAGCTTGTTCGTTTGCAAAGCAACTGCCCAGGAATGTAGGACGATTATGGATATAATCGGTACCTATGGCAGAGCTTCAGGTCAAGAGGTCAATCTGGCTAAATCATCTATTATGTTTGGCAAAAAGGTTACTCCGGATATTCGATCCCAGTTAAAGTTAGTTATTGGGATTTCTAAGGAGGGTGGCATGGGTTCTTACTTGGGTATTCCTGAGAATCTTCAAGGATCGAAAACTAAGGTGTTTAGCTACGTTAAGGATCGGCTAGATGATCGTGTTAATGGCTGGTCTGCAAAGTGTTTGTCGAAGGGTGGCAAGGAAATTATGATTAAATCAGTGGCTTTGGCATTACCTACCCATGTTATGTCGTGTTATAAGCTACCTCAGGAACTAACATCTAAATTAACAAGTGCAATTTCCACTTTCTGGTGGAAGTCCAATGACAAAGCTCGTGGTATGCATTGGGTTGCGTGGGACAAACTATGTAAAGATAAAGCTGAAGGGGGACTTGGCTTCCGAGCTCTGGAACAATTTAATGAGGCTATGTTGGCCAAACAGTTTTGGCGTCTAATTCAATACCCAACGTCTTTAATGGCTAAGGTGATGAAAAGTCGATATTTCAGGAACAAACATCCTCTTATGGCAAAAAAACTATATAATTCGTCCTTTGCTTGGAGAAGTATTTATTCCATCAAGGGATTGGTGGAGCAGGGGGCGCGATGGGCGGTAGGCTCTGGCAATTCCATTTCGGTTTGGCGTGATCCATGGATACCGGATATTCGCCCTAGACCGGAGAATGGCCGAGGGAGGTTGTGGCTTCCGAGTTTAATGATTAATCATTTAGTTAACCCGGAGACTAAGAATTGGCATCTACCTACTTTGGAGGAGTTTTTTGATCCGGGGGATATACAACTAATCCAGAGTATGCCGGTTAGTAGAACTCATCAACCGGATAGATTAATATGGCATTATACTAAATCTGGGAAATATTCGGTCAAATCAGGTTACCGGTTAGCTCGGGAATTAATTATGGATGTAGAGTATGGGCCGACGTGTACGGCTTTGCGGGCCCAATCGTGGAAACTTGATGTACCATCCAAGATCCAACACTTTTTTTGGCAGATTGGTTCGGGTACTCTACCTGTGTTGGAGCGTCTTGCACATCGGGGTGTTCGTTGTGACACCGTGTGTAAGAGATGCGATTCTGCAGTGGAAACTATAAACCATGCGCTCTTTGAGTGCCCTAGGTCTCGATGTATTTGGGAGTTGTCGCCTATACGGATGGACCAGGGGGTTTTCCATACACATCGATTTATGCGAATTTAGACTTTATTTTTTGGCGGGCGTCTTCGCAATCCGGGGTCTCGGATATCGGCATTCAACTACCTTGGATTATTTGGTCAGTTTGGAAAGATAGGAATAAAAAGGTTTTCCAGGGTATTGAGGTAGAATCTCTTGAGATTTTGAATCAAGCGGCTACGGATAAATTATTGTGGGAGGAGGCCAAGTCTTACTCAGTGAATTATCTGGATCCTCCGTCTTTTTCGGAGGACAGGGGTTCCTCTCCCCGATGCCAATTTGATGGTTCTTGGAAAGGTACAGATCCCTACCAGGGTTTGGGCTGGTGGTGCTGCAATGGAGAGCTTACAACGATCCTGTTGGGAGCACGGAGTCACCGTCGGAGTATATCACCTCTACATGCAGAATTACAAGCGCTGATCTGGGCTATGGAGTCTTTACTGGTGGCTGGAGTCGATTGTCAGGCTTTTGAGACGGATAGCGTAGAGCTAACGGCGATGGTGCAGACGCCGGAAGACTGGCCGGCTTTTTCTAATCTGCTGGAGGATTTCTCACTGCTTCGAAGTTCCTATACCTCCTTCACCCTCACCAGGATTCCACGAGACGCTAATGTCAGAGCCGATTGCCTAGCTCGATCTTCACGATCTCTACCTTCAGAATCTACCTTTGTAAACTCGTTTCCTCCTGTTTGGGTAACCAATCTTGGAGTTCTATTTTAATATTTATAGTTCGGGTTGAAAAAAAAAAAATTATGTTGCATAGAGAATTTTAATTTACTTAATACAAAAAATGTTATGGTAAATATTACAAAAAACCAAACAAACAACCATTGGATTATCGATCCAACCACTAATTCTCAAGCATGAAGTATGAGTTTTTGTGGATTTTTGACACCATGATAATTACAAAGGCCCTGTTCGTTTGGTGAACTAGACAAAATATCTGGACACAGTATCAAGACGCAGTATCTGGACACAACATCTAGATGATGTTCGTTTGTGTTATTGGTTCATGTATCCATAAATTGTATCTCGATTCAATTATGTTTGTTTTGTAATTTGTTATCTGTATCTGGAACAATATATGTAAAATACCAAAAAGCCCTTTATTTTATCTTGAATATGTTTTAGTGGTTTAAATTTACTTATGTTTTTTTGCTTATTTATATATTAAATAAATATTTAAAAATGAGATTTTGTGTTTTTGGTAGAAAAACAAAATTTTGCAATTTTGGCGGGAAAACAAGATTTTGCGAGTTTGGCGAGAAAATAAAATTTTACATTTTTTTGCGGAAAAACGTAATTTTGCGGTTTTGGCGGAAAAATAGATTTTGTGATTTTGGCGGAAAAATGAGAGTTTGCGATTTTGGCGGGAAAACATAATTTTGCGGTTTTGGTGGGAAAAAAAGTTTTTGCGAGTTTGGTGGGAAAACGAGATTTAGCAGTTTTGGCGGGAAAACGAGATTTTGCGGTTTTGGCGAGAAAACGAGATTTTGCGGTTTTGGCGGGAAAACGAGATTTTGTGGATTTGGCGGGAAAACGAGATTTTGCGGTTATACCGAGAAAACGAGATTCCGCGAGTTTGGCGGGAAACGTAATTTTGCGGTTTTGACGGGAAACGTAATTTTGCGGTTTTGGCGGAAAAACATAATTTTGCGGTTTTGACGGGAAACGTAACTTTGCGGTTTTGACGGAAAACGTAATTTGCAGTTTTGGCGGGAAAACAAAATTTTGCAGTTTTGGCGGGAAAACTTCTGGTAGGAAAACGAGATTTTGCGGTTTGACGGGAAAAGCGAAATTTCGCGTTTTTGCGGGAAAATGTAATTTTGCTGTTTTGGCGGGAAAACGAGATTTTGCGGTTTTAGAGGAAAATGAGATTTTGCAGGTTGGTAGGTGAAGAATTGGAATTTTAGAGTTGTATGTATATTAGAATTGAAAAAAAATATNAATTGTATCTCGATTCAATTATGTTTGTTTTGTAATTTGTTATCTGTATCTGGAACAATATATGTAAAATACCAAAAAGCCCTTTATTTTATCTTGAATATGTTTTAGTGGTTTAAATTTACTTATGTTTTTTTGCTTATTTATATATTAAATAAATATTTAAAAATGAGATTTTGTGTTTTTGGTAGAAAAACAAAATTTTGCAATTTTGGCGGGAAAACAAGATTTTGCGAGTTTGGCGAGAAAATAAAATTTTACATTTTTTTGCGGAAAAACGTAATTTTGCGGTTTTGGCGGAAAAATAGATTTTGTGATTTTGGCGGAAAAATGAGAGTTTGCGATTTTGGCGGGAAAACATAATTTTGCGGTTTTGGTGGGAAAAAAAGTTTTTGCGAGTTTGGTGGGAAAACGAGATTTAGCAGTTTTGGCGGGAAAACGAGATTTTGCGGTTTTGGCGAGAAAACGAGATTTTGCGGTTTTGGCGGGAAAACGAGATTTTGTGGATTTGGCGGGAAAACGAGATTTTGCGGTTATACCGAGAAAACGAGATTCCGCGAGTTTGGCGGGAAACGTAATTTTGCGGTTTTGACGGGA
Source organism: Camelina sativa (assembly GCF_000633955.1). Taxonomy (NCBI): domain Eukaryota; kingdom Viridiplantae; phylum Streptophyta; class Magnoliopsida; order Brassicales; family Brassicaceae; genus Camelina; species Camelina sativa. The sequence continues at coordinate 23,234,568 of NC_025703.1, read as the reverse complement.
AACGTAATTTTGCGGTTTTGGCGGAAAAACATAATTTTGCGGTTTTGACGGGAAACGTAACTTTGCGGTTTTGACGGAAAACGTAATTTGCAGTTTTGGCGGGAAAACAAAATTTTGCAGTTTTGGCGGGAAAACTTCTGGTAGGAAAACGAGATTTTGCGGTTTGACGGGAAAAGCGAAATTTCGCGTTTTTGCGGGAAAATGTAATTTTGCTGTTTTGGCGGGAAAACGAGATTTTGCGGTTTTAGAGGAAAATGAGATTTTGCAGGTTGGTAGGTGAAGAATTGGAATTTTAGAGTTGTATGTATATTAGAATTGAAAAAAAATATTTTGTAATTATTTAATTAAAATAGGGGTATTTTGACTTTTACAAATTATGGATGAGTTTACCTCATCCAAACTCTCTACAAAATCTCATCCAGAAATTCAATTTTTTTTGGATGAGTTTTTAAAATGTATCCAGATATTGTATCTAGATGAGTTCCTAATTGTTACTAAACGAACAACAATAAGCATTTACATCTAGATATTGCATCTGGTTCACCAAACGAACATGACCAAAGACGTTACTCGGGATCTAAGTCTCTCTTGTTCGACAGCATTAGCCTCACAAAACCCCAATTTGAATCTGCCTCTTTTTTTGCTAATTCTTCTTCTTTTATCAATATAGTTCTCCCTTGATGCAGGTTTTTTTTTGCGTTTATTATGTTCCTCATCAGCAGAAAATCTTTAATCTAAATAGATGAAAACTTATTTGACCTAAATCTGTGATAGTTAACTTGTCACTAATATATGACTGATGAACCTATCTATCACTACTACTAAAACAACTTTACCAGCATATCACTATTGCAACCTAAGATAAGCTTACCATCATGTTTACCTCATAACTTTACTAGTGTGAGCCATTAAATTTACTTAACCAAGATCTAATTGTCGTATGTGATTACTCATTTCTTATATCTATTATCACTTTATCAGAAAAGACAAATTAATATAAGCTTTTGAGCTTTTGGATTTATTTGACCAAAATCTAATTGTTGTATTGATTAATCACTTCATGGTTTATATCTATTATCACTTTATCAAAAAAACATATTAGATATGAGGATTGGTTTAGTTGGTTTACTATGGTTATCTTAACCACTATGTATTTACTAATTAGAGTAGTAAGATATTTGTATATAACTTTGTGTACAGATTCATTGGTGGATAATGAATAAGAATATAACAAACTTTTCTCAATGTTTTCCTCTCTTTCTCTCTGATATGGTATCAGAGCTTAGAAGCTCAAATCTCCATTGATTCCGATCTGGTTCTTCGTTTTTGAGCTCTGATCATCTCGTTTTATCATGGTTGCAGCTCGCGTCATACAAAAACCCACTCGATCGAAGTCAGGCACAAGTTCCACCGCTAGGAAGAACCGATGTTGATGATTCTCCTCCGAACTCTCCTCCGATTGCTAGATCTAAAGCTTCCGGAGCTTCGCGGGCCATCATCTCATCAGGATCTCCCGATCCAGCTCCTTCTCCGTTCTCTATGCATAGCGCTGACCATCCAGGTTTGATTCTCGTTGCTATTCGCTTAGATGGTACAAACTATGAGGATTGGGATGCTGCTATGCGTATTGCGTTAGATTCTAAAAGGAAACTAGGTTTTATTGATGGTAGCTTACCTCGTCCTGATGAATCGGACCCAAGCTTCCCTCTATGGTCTTGTTGCAACAGCATGGTTAAATCATGGTTGTTGAACTCTGTATCACCTGATATCTATCGGAGCATTTTGCGAATGAAAGATGCTACTGATATCTGGCGTGATCTATACAGTCGTTTTCACATGAGTAATTTGCCTAGGACGTTGAACATCACTCAAGAGATACAAGATCTCCGTCAAGGTTCTATGTCTCTGATGGCATATTACACAAAGTTGAAGACATTGTGGAGTACTTTGGAGACTACAGAAGAAATTGATGAACCATGTACTTGTGGTAAAGCTGATCGTCTGCAACAGAAGGCAGAGAGAGCTAAAATAGTCAAGTTTCTTGCTGGATTAAATGAGTCTTATGCCATCATTCAGAGACAAATCATTATGAAGAAGGTTCTCCCAAGTTTGGCAGAAGTCTATAAGATTCTTGATCAAGATGATAGTCAGAAAGGATTCTCCAACTTGAATGTTGTTCCTTCTGCTTTCCAAGTTTCAGAAATGGATCCCTCTGGACTTGATCCTACTGTCTGCTATGTTCAAAATGGTCCTCACAAAGGCAGACCAATATGTTCTTTCTGTAATAGGGTTGGTCACATTGCAGAACAGTGCTACAAGAAGCATGGCTTTCCACCAGGTTTTGTTTCAAAGAACAAGAATGCTAACAAACCTGTTATACCACAGCCTGTAGCAGCACAAGTGACTTTGGCTAATCCTAATCCACCTTCAGTCAAGTCTCATTCAGACTCTCCTACTATGGAAAGCATGATTGGAAATCTCAGCAAGGATCAACTCCAACAATTCATTGCTTTATTCAGTTCACAGTTGCAGACTCAGGGCATTCAAGGATCTAATGAAGCTAGTTCCTCTTCCAACCCTGAGTACACTGGTATTGATTTTTCACCCTCTACCTACTGTTTTATTGGTATCTTGACTGTAGCTAAAACCACGGTTACACCTAAGACATGGGTGATAGACTCTGGGGCTACTCATCATGTCTCTCATGATAAAAGCTTATTTTCGGATATGAACACTTCTATCGTGAGTTACGTGAATTTGCAAACAGGCTCAACAGTCAAGATTAGTGGAGTTCGTTCAGTTAGGATTAACAGTTACATTACCCTTCAGAATGTGTTGTTTATCTCGGAATTTTGCCTGAACCTCATCAGTATCAGTTCCCTTGGTTTGCGAGTTATATTTGATCCCTGTTCTTGTGAAATCCAGGATCTTACCAAGGAATTGACAATTGGAAAGGGTAGAAGGGTGGCGAATCTCTATGTATTGGACGATGAAGATTTGGAAGTCTCAGTCAATGCAGTAATAGACGTCCGTATGTGGCATAGAAGATTAGGGCATCCTGCTTTCAGTAGATTGGATGTTATCTCTCAGTCTTTAGGCACTACTAGACATAAGAATAAAGGCATAGCTTATTGCCATATTTGTCACCTTGCAAAACAGAGAAAACTGTCTTACCCTTCTCCAAATAACATTTGTGATTCAAACTTTGAGTTATTACATATTGATATTTGGGGCCCTTTCTCAGTTGATATTCTTGAAGGATTTAGATATTTTCTGACTATTGTGGATAATCATTCAAGAGCAACCTGGGTATATTTGCTAAGAAATAAATCAGAAGTTCTTACAGTCTTTCCTGGGTTTATTAAAATGGTTGAGAACCAGTACAATGTCAGAGTTAAAGCTGTTAGATCAGATAATGCACCAGAATTGAATTTCACAAGTTTCTATCATGAAAAGGGGATTCAGGCTTTCCATTCTTGTCCCGAAACACCATAACAGAACTCAGTGGTTGAACGAAAGCACCAGAACATTCTCAATGTGGCTCATGGACTTGAACCTTCCTTTGCAATTTTGGGGTGATTCTATATTGACTGAAGTGTTTCTCATCAATAGAACACCTTCTCAGCTTCTCTTAAACAAGACACCATATGAAGTTCTTACTGGACAGCCTCCTGTTTATGATCAATTGAAGACCTTCGGTTGCCTATGCTATGGTTCTACTTCACCAAAACAGAGAACCAAATTCATGCATCGGTCTAAAGCTTGTTTGTTTTTGGGTTATCCTGCAGGTTATAATGGATACAAACTCATGGACTTGGAACCTAATAAAATTTTCATCTCCAGGAATGTTATTTTCCATGAAGAAGTGTTTCCCATGAATACAGAACCAGAGAATGATACATCTTTGAAGTTCTTCACACACTCTGATTCTGTGCCTTCAGGTAATTTAACCCCTATTTCCTCTGTTCCTCCTCCAGTTCCTCATAATTCTTCTCCTCAAATTTCTTCTCCTACACAAATTTCTGATCATTCACCACAAATCTCTAAGAGGACAAAGAAAGTTCCTACTCATTTACAGGACTATCATTGTTATTCTCTCGATTCAAATATTCAATATCCTATTTCGATTCTCTTTCTTATTCAAACATTTCACCTTCTCATCTCTCTTATATCAATCATATCACCAATATTCCTATTCCCACAACTTATGTTGAGGCACAGGAATCAAAAGAGTGGTGTGGAGCGGTTGATACAGAGATTGGTGCAATGGAGGCAACGAATACATGGATGGTTACTTCTTTGCCTCCGGGTAAGAAAGCTGTAGGATGCAAATGGGTTTTTACATTAAAGTTTTTGGCAGATGGTAGTCTTGAACGATATAAGGCAAGATTGGTGGCCAAGGGTTTTACTCAGAAGGAGGGGTTAGACTATACAGAAACATTCTCCCCGGTTGCTAAAATGGTTACAATAAAATTGTTACTCAAGGTCTCTGCTTCAAAGAAATGGTTTCTCACACAGCTTGATGTATCAAATGTGTTTCTTAATGGAGAATTGGAAGAAGAAATTTATATGAAACTGCCTGAAGAATATGCAGAAAGAAAAGGTATCACTCTCCCTAAGAATGCCGTTTGTAAGCTCCTTAAATCGATCTATGGACTTAAACAGGCATCTAGGCAGTGGTATAATGTTTTTCTTCTTCATTATTGGCTCTTGGATTCATGAAAGGACATGGTGATCAGACTTTGTTTGTCAAACCAATTGGAAGAGATGATTTTGTTGCAGTTTTGGTGTATGTTGATGATATTGTCATTGCTAGTACATCAGAGATTGAGGCTACTAAGCTGACAGCGGCTTTGAAGCAATTGTTCAAGTTAAGGGATTTGGGTCTGTTGAAGTACTTCTTAGGCTTGGAGATTGCTCGAAACTCGACTGGCATCTCTTTATGTCAGCGCAAGTATGCACTAGAGCTGTTGTCTCACACTGGTATGTTGGGTTGTAAGCCTTCTCCTTTGCCAATGATTCCTAATCTGCAGATATATAAGGAACAAGGAGAATTGCTTGAAGATAAAGCACAATATCGACGGATTGTTGGGAAATTGATGTATCTGACCATCACTCGGCCAGATATCACCTTTGCAGTTAACAAATTATGTCAGTATTCTTCAGCACCTCGTACTCCTCATTTGGCAGCTGTTTATCAAGTCTTGGGATACATTAAAGGTACTGTTGGTCAGGGACTTTTCTACTCTGCTAGTGCTGATCTCACTTTGAAAGGGTTTGCTGATTCAGATTATGGAGGTTGCTTGGATAGTAGACGCTCTACTACCGGTTTTACGATGTTTATTGGTGATTCTCTAATCTCTTGGCGTTCAAAGAAACAACCCACTGTATCTCGTTCTTCTGCAGAGGCTGAGTATCGTGCTCTTGCTTTAGCTTCTTGCGAGATGGTATGGTTGAGTGTTTTACTTCGGGATTTACGTGTCTATACGGCTGTTGTTCCTATTTTGTTCTCTGATAGTACCGCCACTGTATACATTGCCATTAATCCTGTTTTTCATGAACGGACGAAGCACATCGAAATAGACTGTCATACAGTCCAGGATCGCTTGGATGCTGGTCTTCTGAAACTTCTCCATGTCGACACAAAAGATCAGGTGGCTGACATTCTGACTAAACCACTGCTTTCTCCTCAGTTCGAACATTTGAAGTCCAAGATGAGCATTCAAAACATTTTTCAGTGCACATCTTGAGGGGGGTATTAGATATGAGGATTGGTTTAGTTGGTTTACTATGGTTATCTTAACCATTATGTATTTACTAATTAGAGTAGTAAAATATTTGTATATAATTCTGTGTACAGATTCATTGGTGGATAATGAATAAGAATATAACAAACTTTTCTCAATGTTTTCCTCTCTCTCTGATAAAACACAAATCTATATAAGTTTTTAGATTTATTTGATCAAAATCTACCTATTGCATTGATTGGTCACTTCATATCTTATATCTATTATCATGTATTAAATTGAGTGAACCAAATATAGAGAATGAAATGCGGGGATGCAATAAACAGTAAAAACATGAAATAAGGTCATCGATGATCTACATAGGACAGGTAAGGTCTTAGTTACTCGAACATAAGGTCTACTGTCTACATAAGGTCTTAGTTACTCGAACAATGGACACACTCGAACAAAGGACAGGAGAAAATATAAAATAGTGTATTTATTTTTTAAAATAATTTATAAGTAAAATAAAATGGATTTGGGCCTTAGACCCATAAAGAGGGTTTTAGACTGAATCTGGCAAGTTGGCAAGTAAAAAACTATAGAGAGAGTTAGCGACCACCTCACAAGCTTCGTCTTCTTCAGAGAGCTTTTTGCCCTAGATAGCGAGCGGGAGATTCCAGATTGAGAGCAGCTTCGAGTTTCCCTCACCTCGCCGTTTCTCTTTGCGTCTTCGAGTTTCGTTACCAGAGGAGGTAAGGTGAACTGATTCACCAAATTTTCTTTTCAATTTCAACCCTAGAATCCCATCGTATCCTGAAATTTCTTCTTCTCGTAACAGTATCGATATGATAAACCTAGTGGTAGATATGAATTAGGTTTTAGAATCGATTTAGACACTTTCCGTTTCAGTAATTTTTCCTTTGGGACTGATGTCTTTGAGGTTGTCCTGATTCTTCTTTAATTTGTAGGTTTTGGGCATTGTGGGTGAGAGTGATCTGGTGTTGAAGTTATTTGACTAATTCTAAGATGGACTTTGATGAGTATGAGTACCTAGAGAAGACTGTTGAGAATCCCCTCCTGGAGAATGAAGTTGGGAATGGTGGTGATGAGAAAGCCAAATCTGAAGTGAAAGAGCGGAGGAGAAGCTCGAGGCACAGGAGTGATGAGAAGAGGGATGAAGATGAGGATGGTCGGCGTTCTAAGCGGTCGAGATCTCGCCACCGTTCACGTTCTAGAGACAGAGAGAGGGATAGGCATAGAAGTAGCCGGGAGCACAGGGACAAGGATAGGGATAGAGATCACGAAAAGAGTAGAGATAAAGAAGAAAGAAACGGGAAAGAGAGGGAGAGGGACAAAGACAGGGATCGTGACAGTAAAGGGCGTGACCATGAGAAAGATAGGGAGAGAGATCGTTCACGGCGGAGTAGAAGTCGATCTGAGAGACGTCGGAGTCAGGAAAGAGAGAAGAGCCAGGAAGTAGAACCTAAGGAAAGAGAGACCAAGGACCGGGATAGAGATCGCAGGTGCTCCTTCTATCTCTTTTCTTTATTTGGATCTTGTTCTCGTGAATGCTTACTGCATTTAATCAGTTTACCTCTCTGCTATAACTGGTTCATACTTACTTAGAGGTACACATCCGAGTCGGTGATCGTCTTTAGACTCCACTTGTTGCCAGCTAGTTCGCATTTTAGAATCTGATTCTTAAATTTATGTACCGTGTTTAGTTGCTGCTTTGCCATTCAATCTTCTTACCGTAGAGTTCTTCATGGTAATTTTAGCTTAGTATTGGGATGTTGTGACCAAAATTGAGGATATGGGCTCCTAGTGCTTCCCATCTTCTTGATTTGACAACTAAATAAGGAAATCAAATCTCTTATACTTTTTGGGTAATGATACAAAAACTTTGATGTGAGCTATAAGTGTTAACAGGTTCATACTAATGCTATTAGGTCCATTGGTATTGACTTCTGTACAACTTGATGGGGCTCGTTCCGTTTAAGTTTATCATTGTAATAGAAGGTAAAATGTTTTGGTTAGACTTCAGGTTGGTCCCGTGCTAAATTTAAAATGAAAGAAGATCTAAGTTTTAATTTATGAGCTTATTGTTCATCCGTTGTTGACTTCACATAGTTCCCTGCAGGCCCATCTCGTGCTTCACATGTGTACGCCTATCGGAGAAAAGTTTATCTGTTTTGAATTGTCATAATATTAACATATTGCAAAATACCAGAAGATGGCTTCTGATATGTTGTCACTGGCATATTCAAAAGATGTTGTGACATCTTGTAAAATATGGATGAAATCGTTTCTGATATCAAATTAAACAAGCTTACATGTTTGTTATTATGCAGACGCAAAAAGGAGGATAAGGTAGAGCCTGAGGCTGATCCTGAAAGAGACCAGAGAACAGTTTTTGCCTATCAGGTATGCCTGTTGTTATAGCTATTTTCCTTTAAGCATTTATAACTTGATCAATAATTGATATTTTTTGTGTACAACAGATTGCTTTGAGGGCAACTGAAAGGGATGTTTATGAGTTCTTTTCCAGAGCTGGAAAGGTTTGTCCACTACTCTGCGGTTTAATGTCGCCATATAAATGTTGTTCTGGTTGGTTCTATTGAATAGATTTAAACACATTGTCTCCGTAATATGGTTTTAGGTACGGGATGTACGGATAATTATGGATCGAATTTCCAGGCGTTCGAGGGGAATCGGGTGAGTTTGGAACTCTTTAACTCTCTGAGGCTTATGTGGCTACTGGCTATAACAAGTTCTTTTTATGCTTAAGAATTCTTCAGCTGTAAATAACTGCTGAGCACATAAATTGTGAAAATGCTATGATGTATCTTGTTTTAGTACTGTTTGCTGGATTCTGAGTTGATCCTGCTTGCAGGTATGTGGAATTTTATGATACAATGTCTGTCCCTATGGCTATTGCTCTATCTGGACAACCTCTCCTTGGTCAGCCTGTTATGGTAAAACCTTCTGAAGCTGAGAAGAATCTTGTTCAGTCAACAACTGCTGCTGGAGCAGGGGGGATGTTGGGCCCCTACTCTGGGGGAGCTAGACGTCTTTATGTTGGTAACCTCCACATTAACATGTCAGAAGATGATCTGCGAAAGGTAAACTCTTACTTTGCCTGGCAACTGCTCTATGTTTAATATAGAGGAAGTGTTATTTGTATGAATGTCAGAAAACCGTAAGAACAGAGTTATTCCTGTAATGTACAAATCATATGCCTATTGAGCTTTGAGGATCATAGACCTCTTTTGTAATTGCTCATTTTCTGATCATAGTTTGCGTTCATAATGCTTTCTTTTTGGCATTCCTAGGTTTTTGAACCATTTGGGAGTGTGGAGCTGGTGCAAGTACCTCGTGATGAAACTGGCCTCTGCAAAGGATTTGGTTTTGTTCAGGTAGGTAGAGTCAATGTCAGTCTTGATTACGCTTTTGGGCTACTGTACCTTTTTGATTAACAGAATTCTTTTCTATTTCTAAACCTTCAAGTTCGCTCGCCTGGAGGATGCTAGAAACGCACTGAATCTAAATGGGCAGTTGGAGATTGTAGGTCGTGCAATCAAGGTAGTGGTTGAACCTTTTTTTTTTAAAAAATTTCAACTGATTTCCGTAGTATTGAAGGTGGTTGAACTTTCTGGATGGATTCTTTCTGTGGTAAAATCATGATATAATTCCTGAACAGAAATTCATGTTCTTTGTGCTTAGTAATGGTTCATTATTAATTGTATGAAGGCAAATTCTATGAGTAGTGTGACACCTGTATGTGAATTATTTTGGCTGAGCACTTTGGGCATTTTATATCTGTTGATAATGTAGTTTGATGTTTCATTAGGTGTCAGCTGTAACTGATCAAACTGAAGTTCCAGATGCTGGACAGACGCAAGCCACTGGTGATTTGGATGATGACGATGGAGGAGGCCTGGTTAGTAGTTGCCTTAATCTCGCTAGCATAACCTCCAAAAGTGGATATATTTCATGGATCTTTAGGGAGAACTCAAGTTGCCTGTTTCGCATAATAGATATAGTTACTGCGTGTAGGATTTGGTATAGATAAAATATGAACATGAGTTTAATCAACTTTAACAAAAGGGTGTTAATAGACAATTTTAGTACTTGATCTGGTTCTCTATAAAAGTAAATAGCTACTATGTGTAAGATCCATGGTGGAGTAAAAGAATTTGGAGTTATCTTTCCAACACTGTCAGTAAATGCATTTGTTCTTGTAGTCTTACCTGGTTGCTTATTCTGCAGTCTCTGAATGCACAATCGCGGGCGCTTCTCATGCAAAAGCTCGATCGTAGTGGAACTGCATCAAGGTTTCCCTATTTCCTGTTTCTCGGTTTTTGTAGTTTGTGTCATTCATTTATATTCCACTAAATCTCCAACCTTCTCTGCAGCACTGGCCTTACTACAGCTGCATCTATTCACGGTGGAGTTTCTACAATCTCTCCACTGGCAAATCCTGCTGTTGCTGGACTAGTAGGGGCCGGCATTATTCCCGGTGTAAATATACCAGCTGCGATCGACCCAGTTGGTGTCCCCAGCGAATGTCTGCTACTTAAAAACATGTTTGATCCATCCACAGAGGTTAGTGATCTGCTTAATATTTTTGTTTTGCTTAACAATTCGTACCTCAAGTTAAATCTTGTTTACACTTGTATCTGTTTGGCAGACTGAACCTCATTTTGACGAGGATATTAAAGAAGATGTTAAAGAAGAATGCTCCAAATTCGGAGAACTGAATCATATCTATGTTGACAAGTGAGTGAGCTTTTTAGGATATTGTAACTTTTCTCACTCTGGAAAAGAGTAGACTGAACTCTGACTTTGAAACTCTGTTGCTAAAACAGGTACAGCATTGGTTTTGTCTACCTGAGATTTGAGAATGTGAAAGCGGCCATGGGTGCACAACATGCTCTCCATGGGAGATGGTTTGCCGGAAAGATGATTACTGCCACTTACATGGTATCCAAAAAAAAAAGCCATGACTTGTCTTTGTCTCACTTTCTTCAAACTGTTTTCGTTTTCATCATCTACTTACGAATCTTGCTTCTTTCTGTCTCCTTTATTTTAACAGACTACAGAGGCTTACGAAGCCAAATTCCCCGAGAGTAAGGTCGATTAAATGGTGCCGAGACAAAGTTTTTAATATGGTTTAAAGCATAAATGAAGATAACAATCTGCGGTGGTGAAGTTTGCTGTCCTTAAGGGTTATTACAAATCCAGTCTTGTGTCCAATTTATGTTTGTCTTTTTACCCGCTTCTTGTATTTTTAAGTCTCGGACTCTCGGTAGTGTTATGTGTGACGGTAATTTTGACACCTTTTTAAAAGTTTAAATTCAGTATTTGTATTATGCGAACATGGTTTTAAATTTATAAGAATGTTTCGACTTTCTATTTGGCTTAGCAATCAAAAAGCAAGTTGCCCGTCATCTTTGCCGAACGGGTCTTATATATTATTCAGCTTTTTTAATTATCTGAATTTATAAAAATTGTTTATTCTTCTTCCCTAATCGTAAATTTTGAAGTCAGATGACAAATATATTATGTAAATTCTTAACCTGAAGTATTTAAACTAGCTCTTGGAAACAACAAATTCAGTACTTTTCTATTTTCTGATTTAGGAAAATAGTTTAGGAATTCCATTTTCTTATTTACTTATCCTAGAGTGTTTTACTTTACGTTATATTATTTCCTTATATCTTTTACTTTACGTTTTACATTATAAATTAAGGTTAGGTTTGGTTGTGAAAACATAGGATTTTAATCTCTTTGGCCCCAACATCTCTATTTTCATTCTAATTAGCCCCCTTAAATATTATTTTGATTTAGATAATTAGTAAAAGATTAATACATTTAGATCTTTTGACATATTTACAGACCCAACTTTATTTCGGATATAGAACCATATCAATTTCGGGTATCCATATTAATTTCGGATCTTAATCCTTAAATCCTTGGATCTAAAGAAAAAAACTCAATTTTTTTTTCTTTTCGTCTTCTTCTTCTCCGACTCAAGTCGACAGACACAGAAGAAGTTCAATTTCGTTTCTTCTTTTTTTCTTCTTCTACTCTCTTCTATCGATACTCTTTCCTTTTCTTCTTTTTTCGTTCGTCCGTCTCTCTCAATCACCTTCCTTCTTCTCTTTGGAGAAATCTGCCGTGAGAAATCAAAATTTGCCGTTTGTTTCTTCTCATTTGTCAGTCATTGTAAGCCATTCTCTTTGTTTCTTTCTTTTGATCCCTCTTTTCGATTTATTGTTGGGTTTAGCTTTCTAAATTATGTGAAAAAAATTTGAATTTTGTGAGTTCTAAGTTTGGGATAGTGAAATAATTTCGTGAAAAACACATTTTATTTCTTATAATTATGTAGATAGATAATAAGATTATGTGAGATTGTGTGAGTTTAAGTTTGTGTTTATGTTTGGATTGTGTGAGTTTGTGTTTGTGTCTGGATTGTGTGAGTTTATCTCTTTGCTTTAGATAATGAGATTGCTTTTGATGTTTGATATTGAATTTGTTGTTGCAGGTACCAATCCCAATGGTTAAAACCAGAGGAGGAGGATCTAATGCAAGATGAAGTGAAAGCTCACCCTCTATTCCAAAGAAGGAGAATCTGTGGTTGAGATGAATGAAGGAACAAGAAAGAGAATAGAAAAGAAGGAGAAGAAGGAGCATTTGTGGTTGAGATGGAAGAAAAAACAGGAGAAAGTGAGGCAGCTGGTGGTGTGATTGTGACAATCTCAAACTCATGTGGCTGCTAATGGGATGCCCAATAGACGAAAGTTCAAGGAGTGTGTAAATTTAGTGGATGAAGTATTTTGGTACAACTGAGTAAATCTAAGTGCAACTATGTCTTAGAAGAAATAGTTATCTCATTTGAAAATTATTTTGGTACAACTGAGTAAATCTAAGTACAACTGTGTATTTTGTGTTTAAAATTTTGTGCCATCAAAAGACCACATTGTGACATCTGGCGCCGTCAAAGAACTGACATGTGTAAAATTAATTTTTTTTCCCAGCAAAAAGTCATATAGTTGTTCAGTTGTACACAGTTGCACAAAAATGAACATAGTTGTTCTTTTTTCTAAAAACCACAAAAATTAATTGTTCTTTACTCTAAATCAAAAAAATTTAGTTGTATTTATGATATTACGTAATCATAATACATTTACTATGTTATCTTGTATTTAAATGTTTGAAACCACCAGTATTTCTTGATTTTCATAATTTGTGGTTGTTATATACAAAGTAACTTTAAAAGACTAAGGTTGTTTATGTAAGAATTTGGATTTTTATGATTTAGATTTGTTTTTTACATGTGAAGTAGATCTATATGTTAAAATTTTGTGGTTGTTATATACAGTAATCTTAAATGACTAAGTTTTTATAGTTTGGTTCTAAGTTTTCTAATTTAATAAAATTCTGCAAATTAAGCAAGGCAATATAATATAGTTGTACCAGTTGTATTTAGTTGCACCAAGACAAAACAACTCAAATTTGTACAAATACCACAATGACATTAACTAGAGTTGTACCTGTTAAAACTTAGTTGTATTAAACATAAACACTATAATTTCTAAAATTTATCATAATGAAAAGCAATCAAAAATATAATTTGGTATTCCCTTATAGTTCGGGAATGAAAAAGGGAAAGTAACTAACTCTCAAATTTTTCATAGCCTCATCTACCATTCCTACTGCATATCTTCTCAACCAACTTAGCATATGATACATCAGTAGTGATGTCTTCATAAGAAAAGAATACACTTCCTTATCTTCTCTTGAAATATATCATATACTTTCTCTGATACTTGAATAGTATCCATCATAAAGAAAGCGTACGACTGAAGTATTTTTAGTGTCAACTGCAAAAGAAAGAGAAAGAAAACGGTCTCTAATTTTACATTTTTTTGTAGCAGTCCATAAATATAGTTGTACTCATTTGTCTCAGTTGCACCAAATTTTTGTATGAGTAGTTTTTTACATAGTTGTATCCAATGGTCCCAGTTGTCTCATATATGTAATTCCCAAAATTTTCTATAAACCTCGCATTTTTTTCTGGTTTAATGAGAGAGGAGAGAGAATGTTTATTATTTGGTTATTTTTTTTAATTTAAATTTATAGTATAACTAGATTAGGACCCGCACGATGTGCGGGTTTAGAGTTTTTAAAATAAAATTTAAATTTAAAAAAGAATATAAAATAAATATTTTTAGTTAGTAAAAACTATCTATAAAAGTAGATAGATACACCGAGGTGTCCAATGTGATATTTGGACTATCTATAAAAGTAGATAGATACACCAAGGTGTCCAATGTGATATTTGGTGTAAAAGGTGCGACTCTGTGGTTTGGACTATTAATCACCTTTTCTTTGAATGTCCTTGCTCGTGTAAAGTTTGGGATTTATCTCCGACTCTGGTCTCATCAGAGGATTTTTTATATGAGTCGGTGTACTCGATTTTGGATTTTGTTTTCTGGAGGGAGGCATCTTAATAGGGTGATCCTGATCAACTTCTTCAATTACCAAGGATTTTATGGACAATCTAGAGGGTCATAAATAAAAAAGTTTTTCAAGGTTTAGAGATCGAGGCGAATGATATAATTGTTCAGGCTTTAGATGATAAGTTAGTCTGGGAAGAGGCGCTCTCTTTTACGGTGGTCATGTCAGCTCCATCTCCATCTTCGGATCTCCAAGTTTCTTTACCTCGTTGTCAGATTGATGGTTCTTGGAAAGCAACCAATGTGCATTCAGGATTGGGCTGGTGGTGTTGCGTTGGTGAGGAGCGAACCTTGTTGTTGGGGGCTAAATGTCTAAGATGGAGCTCATCCCCATGCATTCAGAGTTAGAAGCGTTGTTGTGGGCCATGGAGCGGATACGTGTGCAGGGATCGCTTGTCAATATTTCGAGACGGATTGTGCTGAGTTACTCACTCTGGTGCAGTCCCCTGAAGATTGGTTATTCTTCTACAACATGCTCGATGAGTTTAACTCGCTGGAGTCCTTTCCACTATTCTCTATCTCTTGGATTCCGCGTGCGTCAAATGCGAAGGCGGATTGTCTTGCCCGTGTTTCACGTTCTCTTATCTCTGAAGTGTCTTTTGTAAACTCATTCCTTTCGGCTTGGGCAGCTAACCGAGGAATTTACTTTTAATTTATTGTTTGGTTGAAAAAAAAGTAAATAGATATACTTTAGTTAAAGAAAATAGTTGTAGATGAGTTCAAAGTTATTCAAATAAAATTAAATTTAACAAATAATATATATTTAGTTCTTTTCGTAAGTAAAAACAATGTATGAAAGTGAAGAGATAAACTTTTGCTATAATACACTAATGTATATCCATTTATAAATCTACTATCTACATTACCACTAAAAGTGTATTTGTACACACAAATATATTTTACTGTTAAAATAAACTCTTTAGTCTCTACTACTACCAACAAATTGTTTTTTGAACACATTAAATAACCTATTATATGTCTCTTCACTTTAACATTTTTATAGTTACAAAAATGTATATGTTAATCTCACATACTCTTATCTTATATATTAAAATACCAGTTTTTTTGAATAAATAATTTGATTGGTGAAAAAATATAAGACGATCTATTTTTATTTTATTTTATTTTACTTCAACAATCTCTTTCTTTATGTAAAGGTGATTCAATGAGTAATTAATTGTATAATTTTCACAATCATATTTTTTTTATCTTATATAAAAAGTAATCTTTTTTTCTTGTAAAATTAGCAACTTAAAATTAAAATAAGTAAACAATTTTATAATTTTGATTTTATGATATATATATATATAATTTCCTTATAATTATCTTTTCTAAACAAAATTAGATTTTTTTCTCTATTTTACTTTTATATAAAACATTTTTATGGTAGATTTTGAAATTTTATATTTTTATTTTTATAATTATAATAAATTTAAAATTGACATGTGTTAATATATGAATGATACAATTTACACATGTCACGATCTTGTTAATGAATAATTTTGTCATCAAGCTTTATATAATAAGATATAAGAAGGGTATAATAGGATTTAATAATATTGAAAAGAAAAGGGATAGAGAGAATAAGTGGGTATTTTTCAAATTAGATTTAAACGAAAAGGGGCTAGAGAGATTAAAATCCGAAAACATATCCATCCAAGCTAGAGAGAGGTTATTATCTGGTTAGAACGAGGTTGGGGAGTTCTAGAGAGAGGTTTTCTACTATCATACACAACAAAGGCTTTGGTTTTGCAGTTCACTTTTCATTCTAACAGAGTTTGTGTGGAAAAGCTTTTGGACAAGACAGAACATCTTTGTTCCGAGTTGGTGTGAAGATTATCTAGACTAGCTTTTCATCATAACTTGTGCTTGGCTTTTGAGATGGGGCATGACCTTTGTACAGCAACACATGGTACGGTTGAGTACTCGCGAGTTGTTGATTCAATGGCAAGTGTCTCTATATGTGATCCAACTGTAAATATCCCCAGCGAATGTATTCTGCTCAAAATCATGTTTGATCCATCCACAGAGGTTAGTCATGCATCTACTAAACGTTTTCCTTGTTTCTTTAACAGTTCCTATCTCAGACTAATTCTTCTTTATACTTATGTATCTGTTTGGTGCAGACTGATCCCTATTTTGACGTTGATGTTAGAGAGGATGTTATAGAAGAATGTTCCAACTTCGGACGAATGAAGCATATCTATGTTGACACGTAAGTGACCGCTTAAGGATATTGTATTTTTTTTCTCACTCTCGGAAAGAGTATATATAGATTGATCTCTGAATTTTTGAATGTCTCTCTTTGGAAAACAGGAACAGCGCCGGTTTGGTCTACTTGAGATTTGTAAAGGTACAAGCAGCCATGGGTGCACAACGTGCTCTTCATGGAAGATGGTTTGGTGGAAGGATGATGACAGCAACTTACATGGTATATTATCGGCTTTTCATTATATATACTAAACAGGAATCTTCAAAACTGTTAGTTGATTTCATTATATATTACTAACACGAATCTTCTTCTTCCTTTGTTTTTCACAGACTCCAGAGGCTTACGAGGCTAAATTCCCCGAGAGTAAATAGCGAGCTTCCGTCACTAAGGTTTAAAGAGTCGTATGTTCGAAGCCTAAGACAGAATTTTAAAGTAGAGCATCAATGAAGATCAAATTTGCTATGTTAATGCTTTTTTTCTTTACTAGCTTTTTGTATTTTTAGTTACTTTCTTGAAGACTCAAACTATTTTTAGATTTCATAAAAGAATGCTATAACTTTTTGTAAGTGTAGTTGTCGCATCGATGGAAACTGTAATCATTTGGCCTAGAAATCAAGATTCAAGAGCAAGTTAACTTATCTTTGTAACATTCGTAGTAGAACAGAACAGGTCTATCAAATCAATCAATGATTTGAAACTGATTATTAAATATTTTAACGAATATAATCATTCTCGAATACATATAACAAATATAACTCGCATACCTTACGCAATTTAAGATTTTCTAATAATCAGATACCCAAAAAAAAAAAAAAACCTGAAACCGGCGACTTGGTAAGCAGAATCCAACGGCTGAGATTAAATCCTTAAAATCATCGGTGAGTGCTGGTGAGATGTCATTAAAAAAAAAAGGGTACAATTAGACATGAAGATATAAAATGACGAATATACCCTTGACGCCGCTGAGCTTCCTCCTCCTCCTTCCTTGTTGTTCCTTTGCCTTCTTCAATCTTTCTCCTCGATTCTTCTTCTTCCGATAGAGACAAAACCGTAATCGATTGGTAAAAAAATCTTCCTCCTCCGGTCATTACTTCTTCTCGACGATTCGAATCCGGTACTAACTTTTAACTCATTGTTTCGAATCTGTTCATTAGCAGCAGCTCAATGTGATTATATTCCCGTCTCAGGAGAATCTCTGATTAATATTTTGATGTTCTATGTGAATTTTAACCGGAATGTTCTATGGTCGTTGTCTCCCGCTTTTGAGATTTTTCTTAATCATCTTGTGTTAGCTTGAATCAATTTAGAAGCTTTTAGATCCTAAACTCTCTCTCTTGTTTGATCCTTTTTGTTCTGTAGATATTGGGGTTTTGAATAAAGTTCGTCTTTTTTAGATGGAACATGAGCAAGATGACGACCCTGGTACATCAACGAATGGTGGGGGGGTTGACTCGGGACTTGATGATTTAATGGCAAGTGTCTCTATATGTGATTCAACTGTGAAGAACAACAGCAGCAGTCATATCGATAGGAGGTCTGTTGATGATTCAGTTAGTAACGAGCAACCTAATATTTATCGACAAGATATTGTTAGAAACAACAGGACGGGTAGTATTGGTGTTGTTAGCGAAGTAGCTGGTGATTCTGACTCTGAGAGTGATATTACTGATGTGGAAGACGACGACGACGATGATGATGATGACGGTAATGATGATGATGATGAAGAGGAAGGGAAGAAGGCTAGTGAAGAGAATGTTGGTCATGGAGATGGCAATGCTGCTGGATATCTTGGTGAGAAGAAAGCTGATGGGAATTATAAATGTGGTGCACTTGAGGGAGATCAGATTCGTGTGCTTTGGATGGATAACACTGAGCCTGTTCAAGATATTAATGATGTGACCGTTGTGGACCGTGGTTTCTTACATGGAGATTACGTTGCTTCAGCTTATGAGCCAACTGGCCAGGTGGGAATTGTAGTGGATGTTAACATATATGTAGATTTGTTGGCTCCTGATGGTTCTATCCACAAGGACATCTCAACCAAGAACTTGAAACGCGTCCGGGATTTTGCTGTTGGTGATTATGTGGTTCATGGCCCATGGCTTGGTAGAATTGATGACGTCTTGGACAATGTGACTGTCTTGTTTGATGATGGTTCCATGTGTAAAGTTCTACGTGTTGAACCCCTTCGGCTCAAACCTATTCCCAAGAATAATCTTGAAGAAGATGCAAATTTTCCTTATTACCCAGGCCAGCGGGTCAAAGCAAGCTCGTCTTCGATCTTTAAGAATTCCAGGTGGTTATCTGGACTGTGGAAGCCCAATCGGTTAGAAGGTACTGTGACCAAAGTTACTGCTGGATCTATTTTTGTCTACTGGATTGCCTCAGCTGGCTTTGGTCCAGATTCTTCTGTTTCCCCACCTGAGGAGCAGAACCCAAGTAATTTGACATTGTTGTCATGTTTCACCCATGCCAATTGGCAAGTAGGTGACTGGGGCCTTCTTCCATCGGT
>NC_025703.1:23211602-23215024 GCF_000633955.1 Camelina sativa | reverse complement strand
ATCTTTAAGAATTCCAGGTGGTTATCTGGACTGTGGAAGCCCAATCGGTTAGAAGGTACTGTGACCAAAGTTACTGCTGGATCTATTTTTGTCTACTGGATTGCCTCAGCTGGCTTTGGTCCAGATTCTTCTGTTTCCCCACCTGAGGAGCAGAACCCAAGTAATTTGACATTGTTGTCATGTTTCACCCATGCCAATTGGCAAGTAGGTGACTGGGGCCTTCTTCCATCGGTTAATCAATCTGCTACGATTCCCTTACACAAGCATGTATCTAAATTACGAATTTATGATTCCCAAACAAATGGTGCAGAACGGAAACAGAAAAGTGGGTGCGATTTAGAAGATGGAGTAAGCAGAAAAATTGAACCTGTTGGTATTACTGCTCAAGCTTTGCCAGAAGAAACTAGTGAAGATCTTCCTCAAAAAAATTCTTCTATTTCAAAAGAGCCTGGTCATGAGATTTGGCCTCACCATCGTAAGAAGATACGCAAACTTGTTATCAGAAAGGACAAAAAGGTAAAGAAAAAAGAGGAAAGCTTTGAACAAGCTCTTTTGATAGTTAATAGCAGAACATGCGTTGATGTAGCCTGGCAGGATGGTACAACAGAATGTAGACGGGAAGCGACAACATTGATTCCAATTGAGACTCGTGGTGATCAAGAATTTGTCTCTGAACAATATGTGGTGGAGAAAACCTCTGATGACGGTGATAACACAACTGAACCTAGACGTGTTGGCGTTGTGAAGAGTGTCAATGCAAAAGAACGTACCGCTTCTGTGAGATGGATAAAGCCACTTCAAAGGGGAGAAGA
This sequence comes from Camelina sativa, assembly GCF_000633955.1. Classification (NCBI taxonomy): domain Eukaryota; kingdom Viridiplantae; phylum Streptophyta; class Magnoliopsida; order Brassicales; family Brassicaceae; genus Camelina; species Camelina sativa. Next base: position 23,214,212 of record NC_025703.1, on the reverse strand, counting down.
ACCCCGTGAGTTTGAAAAGGAAGAAATTGTTAGTGTGTATGAGCTAGAGGGCCATCCAGATTATGACTACTGTTTTGGGGATGTTGTTGTTCGCTTATCACCTGTTACCGTTGCGTTACCAGCATCTTCTCCTGGAAACCCTTTAGAGGCAACACAGCAAGAACACGGATACCAAGATTCAGAATCCCACCAAGAAGCTAAAAGCCATAAGGGTAATGAAGAAAACGATAATAATACGGAACTTTCAAAGCTCTCATGGGTTGGAAATATTACTGGCCTCAAGGATGGTGATATTGAAGTAATGTGGGCCGATGGAACAATATCAACGGTACGTCAACCTAAACTAGTATATCCAACAATCTCTTACTGGTCTGGTCTCATTATATGATTTGCAACGTGTACGGAAACTTTGAGTGCTTTTGATACTGTTGCTGTTTCAATTTATTCATTGGGGATGTTCAATGTATGTCCCTGACCTATGTGGAGCTAGATGATTTTTAATTGATAATTTTTTTTCTTTCTCCTAGGTTGGCCCTCATGCAGTTTATGTAGTTGGACGGGATGATGATGATGAATCGATTGCTGGAGAAAGTGAAGCAAGTGATGCTGCTAGTTGGGAAACTTTAAACGAAGATGATACGGGTGCTCTTGGGATTTCTGATGAGGTTTATTTCCGTTTATAGAAAAGTTACTAATTTTGTAATTAGTAAATTATGTCTCCTGAAAAAAAATGTTATGGCACTGACTTACTTCCTTATTAACATAGGCATTGCCGTTTGTCTGCAAATTAATAAGAATGATTGATTTTCAGGAGCTTGGAAGGAGTAGTTCCATTGAGGGAAACTATGATGCAGATATCAATGCTGAGACCGATTCTGGGAGGAACGGTGCCCTAGCTCTTCCACTGGCTGCAATCGAATTTGTGACTCGACTGGCTAGTGGAATCTTTTCGCGTGCACGGAAATCTGAAGATTCTTCCAGTTCTGATTACACAGATGAAAATTTATATAAGCAGGCTGAATTGACCAACCCTTCTGATGAAAGAGATCGTCTCCTTGATGACCCTAGTCCATCAAAAGTCAATGTGATTGATAATTGTGAGTCAAAGGGAATTCAAGTAAACGCAGAGAATCTTTTGAGTGGGGAAACCTCTAAACTTTTAGAAGATGAAGCATTGGAAGCATCAAAGAGTGAAGACGAGCCAGTAACTTCTGAAAGTGATAGTTGCAGTTTCAGACGCTTTGATATATCACAAGATCCTCTGGACCACCATTTTCTTGGCGCAGATGGGCAGGTAGTTCAAGGACTTGCACTTTAAGATGACTCATGTGTTGGTTCAAAAAACTAAATATTCAATTTCCGCGTCCTGTAAAATATGGTTCTTTCACATGGCAGTTTAAATTGGAAACTTACTTTTGAATCTTAATTGTCGTATCAATCTTGCAGAAAACCAAAGAAAGAAAGTGGTTCAAGAAGGTTGATCAAGACTGGAAAATACTTCAGAACAATCTTCCGGGTAAGAATGTCTAGCTGTACAGTTAAAACGTTCAGCAGTATCTCATCATGGTAGCATCTTATCTAAAAAAAGTGATTTAACTTTGGCAGATGGAATCTTTGTTCGTGCTTACGAAGATAGAATGGATCTCTTGAGGGCCGTAATAGTCGGGGCATATGGAACACCATACCAAGACGGTCTCTTCTTTTTTGATTTTCACCTTCCGTCTGACTACCCTAGTGTGCCACCCGTATGGTTTCTAATTTATATTATTACTATTGTGCAACCTATTGTTGGATCCAGCTATGCTTAATATGAAAATAATGTTCTGTCATGTGCAGTCGGCATATTATCATTCTGGTGGTTGGAGGTTAAACCCCAATCTGTATGAAGAAGGCAAGGTCTGTCTTAGCCTTCTTAATACCTGGACAGGCAGGGGAAATGAAGTCTGGGATCCCAAATCATCTAGCATCCTTCAAGTTCTTGTTTCACTCCAGGGATTGGTGTTGAATTCAAAGCCTTATTTCAATGAAGCCGGGTATGATAAGCAGGTTGGAACTGCAGAAGGAGAAAAAAACTCACTGGGATACAATGAGAACGCTTTCTTGCTAAATTGTAAAACCATGATGTATCTTATGCGGAAACCGCCAAAGGTAATGGTGAAGTGAAGCTCTGTTGCTATTTCTACCTAATTTCACATTTTCCCCAGCTTTCTTTTCTTAATTTGTGATGCAATCTGTAGGATTTTGAAGAACTCATCAAAGACCATTTCAGAAAACGCGGCTACTACATTTTGAAGGCATGTGACGCGTACATGAAAGGATATCTCATTGGTGCCCTCGCCAAAGATGCATCCGTTATTGATGAACACAGCAGCGCTAATTCAACTTCGGTTGGCTTTAAGCTTATGTTGGCTAAGATAGCACCAAAGCTTTTCTCAGCGCTGAGAGAGGTAGGAGCTGACTGCAATGAATTCAAGCATCTTCAGCAGCAATAACACGAGTCTCAAAGGAGCTGGATACACCCATCATTGTCAATGAACAAAGTGAAGGTTTGCGGCTTCTTTACTAGTACAAGTTTCAAACTCAGATATTTCTGAAATGTGTGTATCAGTT
>NC_025703.1:23163927-23206962 GCF_000633955.1 Camelina sativa | reverse complement strand
GAGGGCCGTAATAGTCGGGGCATATGGAACACCATACCAAGACGGTCTCTTCTTTTTTGATTTTCACCTTCCGTCTGACTACCCTAGTGTGCCACCCGTATGGTTTCTAATTTATATTATTACTATTGTGCAACCTATTGTTGGATCCAGCTATGCTTAATATGAAAATAATGTTCTGTCATGTGCAGTCGGCATATTATCATTCTGGTGGTTGGAGGTTAAACCCCAATCTGTATGAAGAAGGCAAGGTCTGTCTTAGCCTTCTTAATACCTGGACAGGCAGGGGAAATGAAGTCTGGGATCCCAAATCATCTAGCATCCTTCAAGTTCTTGTTTCACTCCAGGGATTGGTGTTGAATTCAAAGCCTTATTTCAATGAAGCCGGGTATGATAAGCAGGTTGGAACTGCAGAAGGAGAAAAAAACTCACTGGGATACAATGAGAACGCTTTCTTGCTAAATTGTAAAACCATGATGTATCTTATGCGGAAACCGCCAAAGGTAATGGTGAAGTGAAGCTCTGTTGCTATTTCTACCTAATTTCACATTTTCCCCAGCTTTCTTTTCTTAATTTGTGATGCAATCTGTAGGATTTTGAAGAACTCATCAAAGACCATTTCAGAAAACGCGGCTACTACATTTTGAAGGCATGTGACGCCTACATGAAAGGATATCTCATTGGTGCCCTCGCCAAAGATGCATCCGTTATTGATGAACACAGCAGCGCTAATTCAACTTCGGTTGGCTTTAAGCTTATGTTGGCTAAGATAGCACCAAAGCTTTTCTCAGCGCTGAGAGAGGTAGGAGCTGACTGCAATGAATTCAAGCATCTTCAGCAGCAATAACACGAGTCTCAAAGGAGCTGGATACACCCATCATTGTCAATGAACAAAGTGAAGGTTTGCGGCTTCTTTACTAGTACAAGTTTCAAACTCAGATATTTCTGAAATGTGTGTATCAGTTATTTTTTTTGGAGTTATACGTGTTACTAAGTTGTAACCCCATCTGCTCCAACAATATTGGCAAATGCATTTTTTTGGTTGGTCGTGTTTTGGAGCCTACTAAGGTTTTTTAGGGGTGCACTTCAACACTTGTTTCTTTTTTCATGGGTTGTCAAGTTCTTTCTAACAAAGATTATTTCAGTGAAGTTATTTTGCGTTAATAGTTTCTGTCCGATGAAATTCTGTAGTAGTTTCGCCTTGATTTATATCTGGTATACAGGAAACGTTCTCGAACTGGCATCTCTTATTTATTCTTTTTTCTTCAAATGAAAGATCTTCAAAGCTTATATGGTTCTTTAACTTGTGGAAACTCTGATATGACAACATGGTATTGTCCTTATTGGTTGTTGTGGTAAGGGTTGATGTGTTGGTGGTGGTGATGATGATGAGCGCTTTGATTCATCTGATGATCAAATGGGTGATGATGATGCTGGTGATCATCATAGTGTTGAAAATCAACTTCGTTCTTTTCGTTTTGCATAGAACCGGTCGCCATCTGATCATCATGCCATCCTCTAGATGTGTTCCGGGTTATTTCTAGCAACGAGTTCCTTACGTGTTCAGCTTGCACCATCTCGTTATGATTTTTCTGTAACATGGGAATAAAGAAACATTTAGTTTTTGTATATTTTGTTTTTCCGCAGGTCCTTTAGATCAATCACACCTCGACTTTGAAGACATTGGAGACAAGGCTGAGGTAGCGAGTCGTGTTAGCATTCGTAACTTCCAGTCCCAGAGAATCCAGTGCCTCCATTAGCCTTGTGAAGCCTCCTGATTTGTATTCGCAAATCACCTTTACGAAAAACTCTCTGCCATCTAGCTGAGCCACATCCACCTGCGGCTGAAACCCCCCAACCCAACATAAAACCGATAGCATGAGAATGTGATTTCAGAGTTCAGTATAGAAGAAAGGTGAGAGTTAGTTTCTTCTTATAATGCTCTAACCTCCATTTCTTGCCCTTTATCATTGGAATTGTCAAGATCAACATCTTGTTTCACGTTAGGAACGTTGGAGTTACATGAAAGCCCCGGGTGAAACCCAGTTACCACCGTCCCATTTAGGCTCATCCCTCCTTGCTGCCTATTAGATCCATCCTCAGTCTCTGAATTCTCTTCAAGCTCGTCTTGAAGCTCCTTTGCTTCATTCTGCAACTCCTTAACGTAGTTGATCGCGTCACCAAGGATTGACGCCCTATCCAACTTCCATGCCACAAAAACTGGTTTCAGAAAACAAACAAGAAACCCCGAGAGGATAACTGCAGATAGAATATACCTTGGTGATCGTGGGAACAAGTGACCGGAGAGCATAAAGCCTATCATTTAGCTTTTTCCTCCTCCGTCTCTCAGCCATCAGGTTCTTAGCTTGAGATCCTTTGCCTGACTTCTTCTTGTACTTTGGATCATCTTCATCATCAATCTGGTCGCTGCAATCCGACCCTGAATCCAACCTACCGTTCTCATTCATTTCCTTATCGTTAGCTACTTGCTGTTCGTTCACAAGCAAGCTAGGCTCGCCCATCACTGGAATCCCATCGTCTGCCATAGTGTTAAATGGGTTCAAACCCATCATCTCCTTAATAATATTCTCCGGGAGATACCCTAAGGCTTGTTGATGATAGTCACTCTTCATCTTCAAGTGCTGTTGTGCCTCGTAATCACTCATCTGAGGCAAGAAATTGAGACGGATTTGATCGGAAGAGATATCGTACGACGACGGGAGATTCATAATGTCTTCATCCTTGGAACCCTTTTGATGGCTTTCACCAGACAACATCCCATACGGCTTTGATTCGACCTCGTCCGCTGCCATCATGTTTATCGTTACCGTTTCATCCATCAACATGTTGCAATGTCCCATTACAAAATCCACCACGTTCTGATCTTCAGCGACCTATACGTACAAATCTTGTGAATTTCTGATCACAGTTTACAACCAACAACTAAGAGACATAAACATACATGTCTGGTCGCAAAGAGCTCCACTAGTCCTCCCGATATAGGAATCAAAACTCTCGTACAGATTGTTTCCTGAATTCAAGAAAAATAATATTTAAGACTAGTTGTTCATGTGATTGTGATAACTTAAAACTCCAAAAATCCGATAATACCTGCATAAAAGTTGGTTCTGAGCTCTCACTCAACCAACCGGTCTGGTTAGTCAGAAGTGTCTCCGCATATATCCTACATCAAAGTCCATTTTTCTTATGTCTCTAGATAACTCTTCTGAAAGAATACATATGGATGTGTAGCTTGTATATGACCATACCCGGAGTCGAGAGGGATTGAAGAAGGAAGATGAGAGAGAGATTCACAAGATTTGGTCCGAGGATGGTGAAACATAACATCCCTACAACCTCCGAAGCTAAACTCTTCGGTTCCATTCTCCGCTATGAGTTCTGTCCCACCACAACAACATCCTATCCACTTCACAAACCTGTCTCCTCCAAAACCAAAATAACAATATATGTGACGAAAGAGAAAGAAAGATAGATAGAGAGAGAAAAACTCTTAAAAGCTTAACTACTCAAAAAAAAAAAAAAAACCAAATCAACCTTTGGTCTTCGTTTAGTCTCCAAAGAACACAATAGTCCCAATCTCTTTCACCAACAAGAGGCCTCAATTTCTCCAACAAGTTTTGCATATTACTCTCCATTCTACTGCATAAATCAAATAAAGCCTTATAATGTCGACAAAAACCACAAAATTCTGTCAAACCTGATGTATACATTGGGATAGAACTATAATGATTCTGCTACCTTGGCTCCTATCCAAAAATCATATAAAGCGTCTCTTCAAACTCTAACTAATATGTATACAGCAATTAAAGAGACAAAATGAATAATTTATCATGATTTATAGAACTAAAATATCATGAGGAAAATATGCCAACAAGAACTTACACAAGATTCTCGGAAAAAACAAGGCTCCTCAAAAATCTTGTGACTGCTGAAAACTTGACAAGAGAAAGCCAAGAAGAGGTAGCAAAAGAAGACAAAAGATTGCAAGAAAGAAGAAGAACAAGTAGAAGAATGAATAGGTAGCAGCTAATTACTTCCATACAAGGTTGAGCTTTTTCATGTAACAATAACGTCACTAGAAAACTTTATTTATATATATATATATATATATGACTTATGATTTCTTCTCTCTTCTCTCTTATGAGAAGTTTGTTTATGGCTTTGGTAGGTAAAGTGCAGGACATGCATGACGATCATGTATATATTATATGAAATGTGTAATTTGTAAAGAAAATACATTATATGTTAAGTATATATTATAAAAAAATAAAAAATAAAAAGAATTAGAATGATGAAAGGGGCAGATTTGCATGAGCTAAGATAACGTGTAAAACCCTAACTAACTTTGTTGAGAGCTTCTCACTTCGTTCCGTTTAGGTTATGCATTCTTCTTTCGGTGTCTCAACTACTATTTATCCCTTTTCTTTTCTCTCTTTTTTTTTCTGTTTCATTCTTTGTTATTTTCATTGCTCAGTTTGAGTTCTCTTCGGATCCATATTTTCGTAAATATGTAATCTGATTTTAACAAAAAAAAAAAAAAAAAACAAGAATTAGAAAGAAAATCTTATGTTATTTTATAGAATTGAGAAATAAAATTACAAAAATAATTGTGGGTAGACATATAAAGTGACAAATAGAAGTAATTAATTATTCTATGAAAACAATTAATAATAAAAAAAGAAATTATATTATTCACGTAAAATATTGTTTTATTGTTATTCGAGGAGCAAAGCTGAGCTAGTTTTGTCTCCTAATTAATATCACATTGATCCAACTGTCCACCTTTCATGAAGCTAAAATTCCGATTACGTAACAAAACCACTCTCATAGTCCGACGTAAGTTTATGTATCTGAATTACATCTACACGCATGTTCCTCTTCATTCTTCAATATTTATATCATATGAGTCTATAACTAATATCATATATAATAGATTTAGAATTTGATTTCAGGAGTATACAATTCTATTTGGGAGATTTGAGTTACAGTCTTATCGTAATTATCCGGATAAACGAAACAATAATTACTTCTATGTGACAAGTTTTGATATACTTTACTGATGAATTACAAAATATAAAAACTTATATATATAGAGAATGTTATTTGTTCTCAAAATTATACGACAGAGGACTTACTAATATATTTGCAAGATAACAAACATTGTTAAGTTTTATGAGTGACAAGTCAGAACCAAATATAGTAAAGAGTATTTTGATCTCTTCTTTTATGTCATTTTTTAATTCCCTACGTGGGATCTTAACATGCATTAAGGTGGTGACTCGGAGAATGATATATGTAGATACTTGTTTGTTGTTATGGGTCAAAAACTTTTGAAAAACCATCATGTAACAAATCAAGTTTTTTTCTTAAGAAAAATAATTCAGGGTTAGTGCAGCCATTTTTTTTAGGTGCTCTTCACTAAGTATGGCCATATAAAATAACTGAATTTAGGAAAATTGAATGAAATAAAAAAAAAAAGAAAATACCCTAAAATAACGCGAAAACAAGTTTTGTGGACAACTATAGCACACATTCCAAAAATTTCTAAAATCAGTACTATTTAATACATTAAAATATTTAAAATTAATTTTAAAAAATTAGGTTTGGGTTCTCAATTTCACATTTAGGATATAGTTTTGAGGGGTGGGGTTTAGTATTTGGAATTTAGGATTTAATTTTAAATGATTAATTGGTGATATTTTTGGATATTTAGAGATGTTGTGCTGATTTTGGAAAAAAAAACTTTTTTTGATGCTATTTTCGAGAATCTCCCTAAAAAAAATATAACTAAAAACAATAAATGAATTATATTCATATATGCGAGAGCATATAAGGTGAGAATTGGTTATTCACGTCTTTTGTTTAGTTTTCTATTAAATTATTTTCAAATGATATATATTATCATTAAAAACTATCTTAACTAATATTTAACTAAGTACTAACCCGCAGTTTTCCGCCGGCTGAAATTTTTGTTTGATGAAAATTTTTAATAATTTATTTTGTTATTATGTTATTTATAAAGATTTGTGATTTAAAATTTGATTTGCTTATATTAAAAATTTTGTATTTAAAAATGTTTATTGAAAATCTGTCAATAAAACAATTGCATGTAATGAACTTTAGATTTTATTAGATTAGATTTTTATAATCTTACCTGTTAATTTTTTTTAAAAGTACGTATTAGTTTTGATTCTAATAGATATCTTTTTTTACTTTGCTACAATTTATTTTATTTTATGTGTTCACAATTTTTGTTTTTAATTAATTATATTTAATTAATTAATTAATTAATCTTAATTAAGTTTTTCTAATGGCAATTGAATGTAATTTTTTACACATTTTAAGGTTAGTTTCATATTTGTACTTCCCAATTAATATAGTAAGATAACACTTATATTTAAAATAATTTAAGAACCATTTAATTGAAACAAAAATTTAACAATATAAAAACATAATTAAATAACACTATATATATATATAAATTTTAATTCTTTCATATTCTATTAAATTCTCACGTTCAATAACATCCCTAATACATTGATTTTGTTATCGTTTTCATGATGGTAAATAGAACAGTCCAATAAGTGATTACATCCTTTTTTTTGTTGAAATGAAATAAGCACTAGTAATCAACAAAGATATATGTATGTATAGATCAAACATTTAAAATGAAATTTGAACCGTAAAAGTAAAGGTAATTGTAAACCAAGTGGTCTTGGTCAGTGGTAAAGGGAGAAAAGTCTCGTCACCTGGGTTCAAGTAGCATTGACCACGGAAAAACTTTTAGGATCACTTCTGAAATTTAAGAAAAAAAAAATTGTATGAGAGTTGACGTAGGAGGGATTTAGTAAATTTAATTTTTTTCTGATTACTTAAGTTAGTTTTCTATTGCTGTTTATATTTTTCTATTTTATGTTTTGGGTTTCTTCTCTATATATAGAGAGTCTAGGTTATTGGGAAGACAGTTTTTTTTTAATTCTAATTAATAAAAGCAGAGAGTTATCTTCTCTAATCTGGTGGATTTCTAGAGTTTCTATTAATCAAGTTCACGCTTGAGAACTTGATTTCTAACTAGGATTAGCACTTGCTATTCCTAGAGTTTCTGACTGCGTCAAGTGATATCAGAGCAGGCTTTCTCCTGTTTCTTTTTCAAGGCTTGATCAGCTATGGGGGATCAATCTGTGACCAAAGCAGAGTTTCAGGGTTTTACCGAGGCTATTAGCACGACCCTAACTGCTTTGACCGACCAGATGGCGAATTTGACAAACTGGGATGGCGAATTTGACAACTGAGATCAGAAATTGCATCAACAACACAAATCCACAAAGAGGCAGAGAAGGAGAACAAGTTGGCTTAATGAAAATCAGCATAGAAACAGGGGAAGACGAATCCCAAGAGTAGACAACAATCGTGCTGTTATTAATGAAAGTTTAAGTTCTGAAGAAGAGGAATTTGTGGAGGACGAAGTTGAGCAAAGAAATCGACAAAATAATCATGATTACCGCGTAAAGGCTGACATTCCATTGTTCTATTGAACTATGGGTTTCGAAGATTTTCTGGATTGGCAAATAAGCGTTGATAGGTTCTTTGAAGTCATGGGTGTCCCTGAAAATAAGCAAGTTAAGATGGTGGCAATTACGCTGAAGAGTACTACTGTTGTGTGGTGGGATAAACTTGTTATTCAGAGGCAAAAACAAAGAAAGGGGGCCAGTCAAGACATGGAGGCGGATGAAACATTTCATGATGGACAGGTTCTTACTAGAGGACTATGACCAGATTCTCTATAAGATGTATATTGAATGTGTTCAAGGAAAAAGGACTGTGATTTAGTATACTACAGAGTTTCTGCGATTTTCTGAGCGTAATGATCTTGGAGAGACATAAATCCAAAAGTGGCGAGATACATCAGTGGGTTAAAGAGTTCTATTCAAGAGAAGATGGGTTTACAAACTTTATGGACTGTGAAAGAGGCTTCTAGTCAAGCTTTGAAAGTTGAGTTAATTGAGAAATCTCCTCGCAATTTCACTTCCCTCAGAAGATATTTACCTCAAAATAATTCTGAATTGATAGGAGATAAGGAGAAGAGTGCAATAGCAAAGGAGCTGGAAGTTCTAACAATGGTTCTAATAATGCTCAGCAGAATAAAACACCAATCCAGAAGCAAAGTAACACTTATGCGAGACCATCCATTGACAAGTGTTTCCGCTGTCAAGGACAAGGTCACAAATCAAACGTTTATCCGAGTAGGAGAACTACAACTTTGCTAGAGGAGGAAGAAGAACATGAAGAAGAGGATGAATATGCAGGTGTTGAATTTTCTAAAGAAGAGTCGAATGAGATGACAAACATTGTACTTGAAAGGGTCTTATTATCATCTAAGGAAGAAGGGACAGCGAAAAAAACTGTTCAGAACAAGGTATTCAATTAACGACAAAGTCTGCAACTTGATTGTGGATAATGGTAGCACAGAAAACCTAGTTTCTCATAAACTGGTTGAATATTTGAAGTTACCCACGACGCCACTTAAGAAGCCATATGCATTAGGATGGGTGAGTAAAGGCTCTCGATATCGAGTAACACTGTCTTGTAAGGTTCCGATCTCCATTGGAAAATATTACAAAGAAGAGGTATTGTGTGATGTTCTCGACATGGATGTTTGTCATATCATACTTGGTCGTCTTTGGCAGTACGATAATGACGTTACATATCGAGGAAGAGATAATGTGTTAATATTTTCATGGAATGGGCACAAGATTGTTATGGCTCCTGTTTCACACCTTGACCAGAATTCAAGGAGGAAAAATTCTAACTTCTTGGTATTGGCAGATAGTGAAAGAGAGCTTGGTGAAGCAATAAAAGAATATGAATGTATATGTCTGGTGGTGATTAAAGGGCTGATGAGTGTTGCAACAGAAGAAGTAACAACTCCAAAAGATATACTAGAGATTCTACAAGATTTCAAGGAGCTAATTGCAGATGACTTACCACAAGAATTACCTCCTATGCGCAACATTCAGCATCAGATTGACCTTATTCCAGGATCAAGCTTACCAAATCTTCCCCGTTACCGTATGAGTCCAAAAGAAAATGAGAATTTAATGGAACAAATTGAAGATATGTTAAGGAAAGGGTTCATTCGTGAGAGCATGAGTCCTTGTGCAGTACCAGTCCTTCTTGTTCCTAAGAAAGGAAATCAATGGTAAATGTGTGTAGATAGCAGAGCTATCAACAAGATAACTATCAAGTATCGTTTCCCCTATTCCTCGATTGGACGAAATGATTGACAAGTTAACTAGTTCTAAGGACTTTTCTAAGTCAGATTTTCGCAGTAGATACCATCATATACGAATTAGGCCTGGAGATGAATGGAAGACAGCTTTTAAGAGTAAAGATGGATTGTATGAGTGGCTGGTGATGCCATTTGGGCTGTCGAACGCCCCTAGTACTTTCATGGGGCTAATGAATCAAATTCTTCGTCCGTTTACAGGTTCTTTTGTGGTGGTTTATTTTGATGATATTATGGTCTATAGTAAAACAAAAGAAGATCATTTGGAGCATGTGAGACAGGTGTTGTAAGTTTTAGAAGAGAATAAGTTTTACATTAATTTGAAAAACGTGCATTCAACACCAATAAGTTGCTCTTCTTGGGTTTTGTTGTTGGAGAAGAAGGAATTCATGTTGACGAAGATAAAGTAAAAGCTATTAGGGATTGACCTGTCCCGAAATCAGTAAGTGATGTATGCAGCTTTCATGGTCTTGCTACTTTTTATAGGAGATTTATAAGAGATTTCAGTACTATTACTTCTCCTATTACCGAGTGCCTAAAGAAATGAAAGTTTCAATGGGGTCTCGAGCAAGATAACAGTTTTGATTTAATAAAGGAAAAGCTATGTACTGCACCAGTTCTAGCATTGCCTGATTTTGATAAAGTGTTCCAGGTTGAATGTGATGCTAGTGGAGTGGGAATAGGTGCTGTTTTGTCTCAGGAAAAATGACCAATGGCTTTCTTCATTGAGAAATTGAGTGAAGCTTGACAAAAGTGGCGTACCTATGATCAAGAGTTCTATGCAATATTTAGAGCCTTATGGGAGCATTATCTGATTCAGAGGAGTTCATTTTGTTCACTGACCACCAAGCTTTGAAGTTTTTTCACAGCCAAAAGGTGATTAACAAAATGCATGCTCACTGGTTAGATTTCTGCGGGAATTCCCCTTTATAATCCAGCATAAGTCAGGTGCGCTGAATAAGGTGGCCGATGCTTTAAGTAGGAGGGTGATATATCATGGTTTTTACGGTTTTTAACCATGATATAAGTGTGCTTTTTGAGTCTTTTGATTTGTTTTCTAGGATGTTTTAGAGTCTTAACAGGTTTTCTAGGATTTTGGCACGGATGGAGCGAAATAGAGCAATTTGGATGATTCTGGAGCATTTAACCGGAGGAAATCAATTTGGAGTCTGATTATACGAAGAGCATCGATCGACACCTCTGCAGCATCGATCGACACCTCTGCAGCATCGATCGACACCTCTGCAGCATCGATCGACACCCCTGTTTATCTGACGAGAGAACAAGAATTGGAAGTTTTACAATTTTGCCCGAAGTTTTCCATAATTGCAGCACAAGTCCCTGACGTGTTTTAGGACATATATATAGTATTTTAGGTTTTAGAAAAGCACAAGTTATTTTCTAGCAAGTTTTACTTTCTGCAACCCTCTGAGATATTGAGAGCTTTTGGGAGAGAGATCTGAACTCCTTCGAGAGAAGATTTCCTGAACTCCTTCTTATTACTTTTAATATCTATTGTATGTTATTCAGAATTATGATTTGTCCTTCATTAAACATGTCTGAGTAATTTGCTTGTTAGATTTAGGGTTTTTCATAGGGTTTTTATGATTTATTAGATCTGTGATTTTTAGGTTTTTAATCTTTTATGATCTTCATCCTTGGTTGTTTTTCATAATAATTCTTGATTGATCACCTAGAATTATTATCTTAGGGTAATAAATTGATATGAGAATATAATTATTTTCCTGAATAAAACCATTGATGAGCAAAATTACTTTTTACAAAGAGATTTGATTTAGGAATTTTGTGAACTTATCTAAACCTGAATTTAAAGCTGATTTTTAACATTGAATTTTACAAAGAGATTTGGAATTTCTGGTTTTAAATTTAGAAAATATTTGCAGTGAGAACTGATTTATTTTACAAATTGTGTTTACAGTTCTAGATCTGATTTTAATTGCTTGAACCTTAATTAATTTACTGATTTAATATTTCATAATTTCCTGAGAAATTCCCTAGGCTTAACATTTTGATTTTCTGATTTCACAACACTTTTATTTGAATATTTGCATTGCTTTTTCAATAATTAAATTAACTTGTTTAGCGTAATAACAAAACTCTATAATCCATTGTGTTTGATCTTGAGTCCTTGTGGAATTCAACCTCTAAGTATTACAGTGACCTCTTAATTTGAGAGAGTAGCTCTAGGGTTTAATTTGAGCATATCAAATTTTGGCGCCGTTGCCGGGGACTCTTTGATTTACCATTAGATTTGAGTTTTTAATTTCGTCTAAATTTTTATTTTTAATTTCTACTTACACGTTTTTGTTTTTCTTCTCTTTAGTGTTTCAGGTACATGCCTAATAAACCTAACACAAGGAGCAACAAGACTGGTCCTACTGTGAAGCTTTCAAACCAAGAGTTGGGAAAACTTGAGCGTGAGAACAGAAAAGCAGCCAAATCCTTGAAGATGGTTAACACAATCATTTTGATTCGTGATGAGGATGGTGCTTTGAGGGATCAAGAGGGTCACTTGCGCAATGAGCAGGGCCAAAAGATTGATGCAGAGGGCAACGTGATTGCTGAAATCGTTGTCGGAGACGAGCAGGACAATGATGTCGATCGACGCCAACTGGGTGTCGACCGACACCCCCTTCCAGCAGACGTACGTGGAGCTGTCAACCACGTCCAGAACCCGGTTCGAAGACAGGATCAAAAACCGGGATCTGATCAGGACTATTGCAGACTTCAACAGAGCTGATTTGATGTATGAAAACCGCTCTGCAATTGTTCCTCCTCCATTCCCCATGAATGATTTTGAGCTTAAGCCTGCTTACTTCCAGCTAGTTGGGCAAAGACCTTTCTCTAACCTGCCCCATGAGAAACCTTTGGACCATATTGAGCACTTTGAAGATCTGGTGACCAGTATCAAGGCTAATGGAGTGACTGAGGTCTACATCTACTGCAAGCTCTTTCCATATTCACTTGCAGGAGAAGCATCTCAATGGTTGAAGCAGTTGCCACCCGGTTCTTTGACATCTTGGCAACAAATTAAAGTGGCTTTCCTTAACTACTTCTATGATGATGCTATGTCTGATGAGCTGAGAGTGAAGCTGTCCTCCTTCAAACAAAGACCTGATGAAACTTTCAAGGCAGCTTGGGTGAGATTCAAGGCATATCAGAGAGACTGTCCACACCATGACTTTTCAAGAGTGCAACTGCTGAGTATCTTTTTCAGAGGGATTGACTGGGAATATCAGCTAGCCTTGGATGCTGCAAGCCATGGAAACTTCAAGACAAGATATCCAGATGAACCTGAGAACTTGATTGAGAATATGGTCTCCAGCAATAGCACTAAGAGAGCTGATGCTGAACGGAAAAGACTACATGGAGGATTTGATGCAAACCAGCTAGCTTCAGTCAATGCTAAGCTAGATTCAGTTCACAATCTTCTGGTTGGTAAGAAATCAGTTCACTTTGCTGCTGAAGTTGAATCATTTGAGCCACAACCTGAGACAGGGAATGAAGAAGCAAATGTCAACTTTGTCTATGGAAATCAAGGGCAGAGATTCGGTAATCAACAAAGCAACAAGCCTTAAAGTGGGAACTCTTCAAGTTACACTCCTAAGCCGGATTATCAGAAGTAGCAACAGAACAATGGTTATACTAGAACCTATGGGAACTCATCTTATCAGTCTCCTCCTCCACAGACTTCTTCTGAGAATAAAATAGAAGCTATGCTAGAGCAACTTTTGCAAGGTCAAGAGCAGTTAACTATGACATTCAATGGAAAGATTGATAATGTCTACACAGAGCTTACTGGAAGGATTGATGCATTGAGTATTCATGTTAAGAAGCTGGAGAAACAGGTTGCGCAGGCAGCTGGATCTGTGAAGAGACAAGAGGGTTTTCTTCCTGGAAGAACTGAGTCAAACCCCAAGCATGCTTGCAATGCCATATCAGTGAGGGATGAAGAAGTTAATGAAATTGCTTCTGCAGAACTGGGAGAGCAATCAGCAAATTTCTCGGCTTCAGATGATGGTGTGTCGGTCGACACTCATTTCAGACAGAACCCGAAACTGCAAAATCTCAGATTCCAGCAGCTGTTGAGAGGGTGTACAAGCCTAAGGTCCCTTTTCCTAAGCCAAGAAGGTCCAAGCATGAGATTGAAGATGCTAGATGCAAGGCAATGATGGACAAGGTGATGATTGAGATGCCTTTGATTGTTGCAGTAAAGCTTTCACCACCACTTAAGTGCTATGTGAAGAGAATGCTATCCAATAGTTTGAGCCCTGAAGAAGGAGCACTGCTTACCAAAGATGTCAGTGCGATTCTTTTGAACCAGCCTCCACAGAAAAAGAAAGAGAAGAAGCAAGAGGTGGTTGTCTCTAAGAAAGTGAGTGCAATGATTCAGTGTAGGACTGCTGAAAAGTTACCAGACCCTGGAAGCTTTGTACTTGATTGTTCTATCTCTGTAGAACGGTTTGCTCATTCACTCTGTGATCTCGGTTCTAGTATCAACTTGATGCCACATTCTATTGCTGTGAAACTTTGGATGACCGAATTCAAGCCAACTAGATTGTCTCTTATCTTAGCTGATAGATCTCAGAGAATTCCTGAAGGTGTCTTAGAGGATATTCCAATTAAGATTGGAAACTTCATGATTCCCATTGACTTTGTAGTGCTGAAGTATGATAAAGAGCCTGAAGACCCTCTCATCTTAGGAAGATCTTTCTTAGCTACAGTTGGTGCCATCATAGATGTGAAGAAGGGACGCATAACACTGAATGTGGATGGTTTGGTTATGAACTTTGAGATGGATAAGCTAAGGAGAGCTCCTACTATTGATGGACAGACTTTTTCTGTTGAAAAAGTTTATGCTACTCGAGTTGCAGGTTTAGCATCGATCGATGCTCCATTAGCATCGGTCGACACCCCACATCCGAGACAGATCTTTTCCAAAACTGATGCTCCAAATCATAAAGCTGTTCCCAAACAGNGAGACCTCAGTTAACCAAGACACGAGATTATCGTAGAGCGCTTGTTTCTTCTGTTGATAATTTTGCAGGACATACAAGAAGACTCGTCCCTAAATCCCACCCTGGTCCCGTTCCTCATGTCCTTGGTAGACCTCACTCTTCTACTGCTTATACACCACCTTGGATGAAGAGGCCATTTTCTCGGAGGCATTCACTGCCACGTTCTGATCCGACGGACGCCTGAGCTTCAACACAGTCAAGCTAATGACTAAAAACAAGCGCTTAGTGGGAGGCAACCCACTTCTAGGTTTTTCTTGTCCTTTTGAGTCATTTTTCTTTTTGCATTGAGTCAGTTTTTGTTTGGATTTTGTATGAAATTATGAACTATCTATCTATCATGTTGCTTTTGACTTGTGTTTGAGTGCTTCTTAACAGAATAATAAGGCGATGATTGACTTACCAACACAATCGAGTTGCAACTGCCAAAGGATTTTTCGATCATGTTTTTGTCCGCAGAGGGTGTTGATCGACACCTTCATAGCATCGGTCGATACCAATGTTTGCAATGAGTAACCCGAGAATCAGTTCATCTTTTCATTACAATTTTCAATACATTTTTTTTTCTTTTTGCTTTCCTCTTACTTGATAACACTGGGGACAGTGTTGTTTAAGTCTAGGGGAGGTTAGTACTAACTACTAACATAGTTTTTGTGTTTAGTGCGTCAAAACCGTATTTTTGTTTTTATTGAGTCAAATTTTTCAAAATTCTTTTTGGAACTATGATTTTTCTTTTTAGTGTACTGCCTTGGTTGATTAATGCTGCAGATTGAATCCGCAAATCCGACTAATAAAAAAATCCAATGGCTGACCAGTAAACCAAAGACATCCAAATTTCCAACAGAATCCATAAATGCCTGAGGTAACTTCTGTACTTTTTTTTTTATCTCATCAAGGAGATTGATGTTCATAGAGCTTGACTCCTTGTTCATACCTGAAAAGTAAGATCTCAGAAGAAAATGGTACTCCTCTCCCTTATTCAAGTAAAAAAAAAAAGATTTCCTGAGAGCTTTGTTAAAAAAAAAGAGAATAAAAGATGAGATGATTTTGATTAGTTTAGAGAGGTAGGTAAATTACATGTGACCTCATTATTCTACTCTTGAGTCAAATGATCACACAAAGATTGGAAGCGAGGGGTAGGTAAATTACCGATGACCCCATTATTCGCCTACAACTTTGAGAAAAAAATGATAGCAAAAAATAAAAATAAAAAAATAACAAAGCAAAGCTCAAAGGAGGATAAGAATAGAATATGTCTGGGGGAGAGAAAGAGTACCACATGTTGTACAAGTTATATCTTGCTTGTTATGGTAAAGTACGGGAATGAGTCTAGAAGGTTCTTGACATTGATCAAATTGATGAGACCCACCGATGAAGGCTTAATGGAGGAAGTAGTGAAATTTGGTTTGAATTTGGGATGCTAAAAATGCCAACGGAGAAGTACATGGTGGTTCGATTTGGATTTATCTGCTAAGCATATGGATTATGGTTTGGATGATCATGGCAATACTTTAAAAAGAAAAGGAGTTTCTGCGTTTTCAAACCTCTTT
This sequence comes from Camelina sativa, assembly GCF_000633955.1. Classification (NCBI taxonomy): domain Eukaryota; kingdom Viridiplantae; phylum Streptophyta; class Magnoliopsida; order Brassicales; family Brassicaceae; genus Camelina; species Camelina sativa. The sequence continues at coordinate 23,191,072 of NC_025703.1, read as the reverse complement.
CACTAGTGATGCTGTTGTTTTGCTTGAGGGCAAGCAAAAGCTAAGTCTGGGAGAGTTGATATATCATGGTTTTTACGGTTTTTAACCATGATATAAGTGTGCTTTTGAGTCTTTTGATTTGTTTTCTAGGATGTTTTAGAGTCTTAACAGGTTTTCTAGGATTTTGGCACGGATGGAGCGGAATGGAGCAATTTGGATGATTTTGGAGTATTTAACCGGAGGAAATCAATTTGGAGTCTGATTATACGAAGAGCATCGATCGACACCTCTGCAGCATCGATCGACACCTCTACAACATCGATCGACACCCCTGTTTATCTGACGAGAGAACAAGAATTGGAAGTTTTACAATTTTGCCCGAAGTTTTCCATAATTGCAGCACAAGTCTCTGACGTGTTTTAGAACATATATATATATATAGTATTTTTAGGTTTTGGAAACCCACAAGTTATTTTCTAGCAAGTTTTACTTTTTGCAACCCTGTGAGATATTGAGAGCTTTTGGGAGAGAGATCTGAACTCTTTCGAGAGAAGAATTCCTGAACTCCTTCTTTTTACTTTTAATATCTATTGCATGTTATTCAGAATTATGATTTGTCCTTCATCAAACATGTCTGAGTAATTTGCTTGTTAGGTTTAGGGTTTTTCACAGGGTTTTTATGATTTATTAGATCTGTGATTTTTAGGGTTCTTAATCTTTTATGATTTTCATCCTTGATTGTTCTTCATAATAATTCTTGATTGATCACCTAGAATTATTATCTTAGGGAAATAAATTGATATGAGAATATAATTGTTTTCCTGAATAAAACCATTGATGAGCAAAATTACTTTTTTACAAAGAGATTTGATTTAGTAATTTTGTGAACTTATCTAAACGTGAATTTAAAGCTGATTTTTAACCTTGAATTTTACAAAGAGATTTGGATTTTCTGGTTTTAAATTTAGAAAATATTTGCAGTGAGAACTGATTTATTTTACAAATTGTGTTTAGAGTTCTAGATCTGATTTTAATTAGTTTAAACTTAATTAATTTACTGATTTAATATTTCATAATTTCCTGAGNTTGTTTTGCTTGAGGGCAAGCAAAAGCTAAGTCTGGGAGAGTTGATATATCATGGTTTTTACGGTTTTTAACCATGATATAAGTGTGCTTTTGAGTCTTTTGATTTGTTTTCTAGGATGTTTTAGAGTCTTAACAGGTTTTCTAGGATTTTGGCACGGATGGAGCGGAATGGAGCAATTTGGATGATTTTGGAGTATTTAACCGGAGGAAATCAATTTGGAGTCTGATTATACGAAGAGCATCGATCGACACCTCTGCAGCATCGATCGACACCTCTACAACATCGATCGACACCCCTGTTTATCTGACGAGAGAACAAGAATTGGAAGTTTTACAATTTTGCCCGAAGTTTTCCATAATTGCAGCACAAGTCTCTGACGTGTTTTAGAACATATATATATATATAGTATTTTTAGGTTTTGGAAACCCACAAGTTATTTTCTAGCAAGTTTTACTTTTTGCAACCCTGTGAGATATTGAGAGCTTTTGGGAGAGAGATCTGAACTCTTTCGAGAGAAGAATTCCTGAACTCCTTCTTTTTACTTTTAATATCTATTGCATGTTATTCAGAATTATGATTTGTCCTTCATCAAACATGTCTGAGTAATTTGCTTGTTAGGTTTAGGGTTTTTCACAGGGTTTTTATGATTTATTAGATCTGTGATTTTTAGGGTTCTTAATCTTTTATGATTTTCATCCTTGATTGTTCTTCATAATAATTCTTGATTGATCACCTAGAATTATTATCTTAGGGAAATAAATTGATATGAGAATATAATTGTTTTCCTGAATAAAACCATTGATGAGCAAAATTACTTTTTTACAAAGAGATTTGATTTAGTAATTTTGTGAACTTATCTAAACGTGAATTTAAAGCTGATTTTTAACCTTGAATTTTACAAAGAGATTTGGATTTTCTGGTTTTAAATTTAGAAAATATTTGCAGTGAGAACTGATTTATTTTACAAATTGTGTTTAGAGTTCTAGATCTGATTTTAATTAGTTTAAACTTAATTAATTTACTGATTTAATATTTCATAATTTCCTGAGAAATTCTCTAGGCTTAACCTTTTGATTTTCTGATTTCACAACACTTTTATTTGAATATTTGCATTGCTTTTTCCATAATTAAATTAACTTGTTTAGCGTAATAACAAAACTCTATAATCCATTGTGTTTGATCTTGAGTCACTGTGGAATTCGACCCCTAAGTATTACAATGACCTCTTAATTTGAGAGAGTATCTCTAGGGTTTAATTTGAGCATATCAGAGGGCATCACTGCTAGCTACTTTAACACAAGTGATTGTGGGATTTGAGTTTATGAAGGAGTTGTATGAAAATGATGTTGAATTTAAGGAACTATGGGCCAAATGCAACGAGAAACATCCTTCTGCAGATTTTCATATTCGAGAAGGCTACTTGTTTAAAGGAGATCGATTGTGCATCCCTTGCTCATCACTAAGAGAGAAGTTGATCCATCATTTGCATGGGGGTGGTCTTAGTGGGCATTTGGGAAGAGACAAGACTATCGATAGCCTAGAGGAGCGATTTTTTTAGCCACACTTAAGGAGAGATGTTGGAGCCATTGTCAAAAGGTGTTATATTTGTCAAGTATCAAAAGGCCAATCCTAAAACACTGGTCTTTATATGCCTTTACCTATTCCTGATGATATTTGGCAAGAATTGGATATGGATTTTGTATTGGGATTGCCTCGTACACAACGAGGTGTGGATTCTGTGTTTGTGGCAGTTGACAGATTTTCCAAGATGACGCATTTCATTGCTTGCAAGAAGACTGCAGATGCATCCAACATAGCCAAATTATTTTTCAGGGAAGTGGTGCGCCTTCACGGAGTTCCTAAGTCAATTACTTCAGATAGGGACACAAAGTTTCTAAGTCATTTTTGGATTACTCTCTGAAGGATGTTTGGAACAGCTCTTAACCGAAGTTTTACAGCTCATCCACAAACTGATGGACAAACTGAAGTAACTAATAGAACTTTAGGAAATATGGTTCGAAGTATTTGTGGGGATAAACCAAAACAGTGGGATTTAGTTTTGCCTCACGTAGAATTTGCTTACAACAGCATTGTACATTCTGTGACAGGGAAATCACCTTTTTCTCTAGTGTATACTTTTGTTCCTGTACATGTGGTTGATTTGGTTAAGTTGCCTAAAACTCGTTGAGTTAGTGCATCAGCTGAAACCATGGCTGAAGAGATTGGGCTGTTAAAGAAGCTGTTAAGGCTAAGTTCAAAGCTACTGGACAGAAGAACAAGGTTGCTACTGATAAACATCGAAGACTCAAAAATTTTCAAAAAGGTGATGAAGTGATGGTGTTCCTCCGTAAAAAGAGATTTCTAGTTGGTATCTACAGCAAGCTGAAGCCTCGCAAGTATGGCCCGTTCAAGGTGTTACGAAAGATCAGTGACAATGCTTATGTTGTTGATCTCCCAGAATCGATGAACATTTCCATTACTTTTAATGTTGCTGACATTCATGATTATCATGAAGATGGGGTTCTATATCCAGAAGAGAACTTGAAGACAAGTTCTTCGGAGGTGGAGGAGATTGACGTAGGAGGGATTTAGTAAATTTAACTTTTCTTTTGATATTTACTTATGTTAGTTTTCTATTGCTGTTTAGAGTTTTCTATTTTATGTTTTGGGTTTCTTTTCTATATATAGAGAGAGTCTAGGTTATTGGAAAGACAGTTTTTTCATTCTAATTAATAAAAGCAGAGAGTTTTCTTCTCTAATCTGGTGGATTTCCAGAGTTTCTATTAATCAAGTTCACAAGCGTGAACTTGATTTCTAACAGGTTTAGCGTTTGCTATTTTTGTGTTTCCAACTGCGTCAAGAGTGGTTTAGCACCACTCGGTTAACACAGCGTAAACTAAAAGAATTACTCTAAATTGATTAAGTCATGTTTTATTTATATTTATTTATTTAAAGATTGCACAAACAACTCTCGTAAGATTTCAGATTTTTGGTGGATTTTTTTTTTTTTAATCATTTGTACACTATTCCACTCCACTAATGTATTGTTTACCTAACTACAAATTAAACCAACAATTTTACTAAGATGAAAAGTTTAAACTTGAAACCAAAGAGAAAACATAAATAAGAAGCTACTAGTTACAGACGTGAGTAAAAAAAATCGGTTAATTAATTGAGTAGGTGTGAAACCACGACAACAAGAGAAAGAAAAGTTTCTTCCTTTATTCATTTCCCTTTTCTCGTTTTCATTAGCAGCTTCCGGTTTTACTTGTCAACTTCTGGAAGCCCCTTTGATTGATTGCTACATCTACCTCCATTCTCCTCCTCCCCCATTTAATGGTCAATCTAGTCGAATCTTCAACTATTCTTTCTTTATATTCTCTTACAGGTTTCGGTCAAATCAAATTTGTTATGCAAAAGACAGATCAAACACCCTCCCTCTTCTTCTACGTCGTCTTCTTATATAGTACAAGATAAAACTCTATTTCTCTTCCATCTTCTCTGCTCACGACCTTTCTCTTCCCCATTCCTAGTATCCTGGTACCTCTCTCTCTCTCTCTCTCTCTCTCTCTCTCTCTCTCTCTCTCTCTGTGTACTTGTATGTGTGTAAATGCAAATGGGTGAGTAAAGTTTCGAGCTTTTGATCGTAAAAATCGGTGCTTTATTATTGTTATGGTTGCAAAGAGATTGTTGTGGGTCTCTCTGCTTTATCTATCATTAAATTCAAAGAGAAAACGATGTTTTCCAAACTAAAAAAAGGTTTTATCTTTTTTAATTTAATTAGTTTGATTCGAGTTATTGTTTGTGGGGATCTTTTTGGTACCATAGTTTTTATTTATGTATGTGTTTTGGTAAAGTTGTCTTCTTTGCTTCTCTCTTTGGTGGAAACCAGATGTGAATCCTATTGTATTGTGTTTGGAGTTGTTGAATTTGAGGTGTAAAGTCTTGACCTTTTTACATTACCCTAAATTTGACTTTGTTCAACTTGAAAGGCCATATTTGTTATGTTACTTCTTAGAGCTGATAGGCTCTCTGTATTTTTGTTTTTTGCAATTCGTGCTGATATAAGCTTCTTGTTTTGGTTCAGTTCTTGATTCTGATTAAGCCATGGATGCCAATCGGAAAGCTCACCCGGATTGTCGATATTTTGCAAACCCTTTCCATGAATGTGCTTCAGATTGTTTAGAGAAGATTTCTCATGGCCGTGGGAAGAAGCATTCTAAGAAGCAAGGTACCTTTATCTGTCACCACACTATGTTTTTGATCTATTAATCTATGAGTCATCCCTTGGCATGTTATTGTTGTGATGGAATTGCCTGATTCTTAATAAGCTACTAATTGAAGTGTTCATCATACGTTTTGTTTATCGATCTGTCGATGCAGCTTGTCCAGTCTTTGCCCTTCTTTATGTATTTGCTTTAAGGATAATTCATGGAGGGTTGTTTGTTAGTACAGTTGTTCAAGGCTTTGTTAGCTTTTATTGCTTGTGCGAAAGTTGTATCCTTTCTTTTTCTTATTCTTGCATTGTTTATTACAGGTTCAACGATTCTTAGCCTCCCGGGGAGTTTCGGTAAGAAAAAGACAGAGTCACAGCCACCTTCACCTTTGAATACAAGGCAATATCAGAACGGTGCTGCTAATTCCCCAAAGGTTCGTCAGTCAAGACCTTCACCAGTAGCTGTGAAGAAGACAGCAACTCCAGAAGCCAACAAATCGTTACCCTCTCTATCCTCTGATGAAATCTCTATTGACCTCAACGGTCAGCATGATTCTTTCAACCGTAAGCCAGAGAAGCCATCACGAACGGTTCCTCTATCCCCAAACAGCATGGTATGTCTTAATTACCCTCTCTAAGGTATTATTTAAGTGGAATCTTACAAGCTTGCAGTGTCATCTTACCATGTTCTGTTTTGTTTTAATATTGTTCAGGCTGATCATAGCAAAACTGTATCACCAAGACCTCGAGAACATGTACACAGTGGCAAGAATGACACAGCCAGTGAGATTACTGTCTTCAATGTCGTAAGCCCTCCAAGATCATGCACCAATGATGATGATGATGATGAGGACGGAGTAGAGCTAGACCTTATATCAGTAATGTCAGACTCGTGTGTTTCAGTTGGAAAATACCGTGTGAACTCGGGTGTTTCCACAATCCTACGGTCAATCCTCGACAAACATGGAGACATAGCCGCAAACTGCAGGCTAGAATCAGCCTCGATGCGATCCCGATACCTAGAGTGTCTATGCACATTGATGCAAGAACTTAGGTCAACCCCGGTTGGTCAGTTGGCCGAACTAAAAGTAAAAGAGATGGTCGCGGTTCTCAAGGACTTGGAGTCCGTGAACATCGACGTTGGCTGGATGCGTTCAGTTCTTGAGGAGTTTGCTCAGTATCAAGAAAACACAGACTCAGAGAAAGTGAGGCAAGAAGGATTGGTGAGGTCTAAGAAACAGGAAATGGAGATTCAGGAGGCTGATTTGGCTCGGATTGAACAAGAAGTAGCGGAAGCGAGGTCGAGGGTCGAGGAGATGAAAGCAGAGCTGGCTGAGCTCGAGACAGAGCGGTTGCGGATGGAAGAGGTGGGATTTAAGGTTGAGAAATATAAAGGGAAGACGTTTCTTGATGAGCTTCTGTGATGTTTGTTAATACAAGAAGTAAACTACACCAAATACTCCAGAAGATTTATTAAGACAGAGTGTTTAGTTTATGTTTGATATAAAGATGTTTTTTACAATAGTCTAAACCTGATCTGAGTCATATTAAAAGGTGAATTATTATTCAACCAAGGGTCTTATTTTCTTGTTTAATTCTTTTTTGGTGATAATATATTACTTTGTTCCTTTTTGTTTTCTCTGACATCAATAAAACACTTTGTTCTTATTCACATGTCTTGTTTTATTTCTGATATTTAATACTGTACACTGCTAATATGTACAAGTAGATATATGAATTATTGTACCCTATGTTTTCTAAAGAAATGAGAGTTTGTTTTGGATTGGAACCTTATTTACCATCTTTTTGTTGATTCATCTTTTCTTTTCTTCCATAAATGAGATTTTTTTAAATAAACTAAATATAATGGAAATTCAAAGAAATTGCCCATTTTGAAAACTTAATTAAATTTATTAAGTAACCTCTTTTCATTATTTTCTTCATTAAATAACAAATTTGATCTATTTTGGACCTTTTTTAATCACTAAACAGATGTTTTCTCTTTCATTCTCTGACTTTTATGTCAAACAATATATGCATCTCACCGGGTTACCATCTAGTTGCATTGTATTGAACAACATTGACTTAGGGTGTGAATGGTTGCAGCGGTTGGGGCGGACAAATTTGTCTGCGAACTGAACCGCTTTTATTTACCATTCAGCAAATGTAGTGCGCAGTAGTGCGGTCCAAATAAAGCAGAGACAAGACCGCAGCAGACCAACTGCAGACCGCTTTTGCATACAAATAGAGTTGGTCTGCAGCGGTCTGTAGTCCGCCTTAAAAATGGAGTGGTCCAGACTGCAGATGGATTTGGCCGTCCTAACCGCAATTACCATTCAAACTCTTATTGTTTTGGCAGTATTAGATTTAATATACCATTCATATTGATATTAGGCCATCTTTATAGGGAGAACATGAGGGGTGTTCTTAGCCCAAAAAAATAGAAAAATAATGAATAGTGGCTAAGAACACTTTTTTTAGTTCTTGATGTAGAACTGATCTTGGCTCAGTTCTAAGCTGACGTGGCAAGCTGTGAATGGATACAATTTTTTGCAAACAATTTTTCACAAATTAAAAGAGGATCTGATTGAGAATATATGGAATAAATTTGGACATTAAACTATATATTAATTAAATAAAATGTTTGTGTGCTTTAATTAAGTAATATGTTTTTTTTTATCTTTAATGTTTTTGTTGTTTCATAAAAATTTGGTATTGTATTTTGAATTTTAGTAAAAGTTTTATAAATTTGCAATTTAAATATTATTTTATAAGTTTTTATAATTGTAATATATTTAAGAATATTATATTATTAAATCTTATGATCTTAAACACATGTTCTCCTAATAACTAATTTTTTAACAAAAGATCTTAACTACTGATCTTACATTATTTTCATAATATTTTTACTCTAAAAACACCCAAAACTGCTCCCCTATAAAGATGCCCTTACGACTCAACATGAGATGTGATAGTGATAGTTTTATCTCAACATTCTAACAAAGTAATTGTCAATATTTTTAACATGTTCTGTTTCTGTGCCCTTTTAACTAAAATTTCTAATCTATTTTATATTTTTATCTGCCAAACTCGAGATTCAAATAATTGATAGTTCTTAAGAAAGTTGAGAAGTAGTTTCACAAATATTTTATATTAGCTTTCAAAAAAAAAATTAGCGTTAGCAATGTGTCCTTTCTTCATTTACATTCTATTAACAGATAGAAGCACCTATACGAAGAGGGTAGCTCTATTTAATTAATTCAGATATCCGTCAATGAAACTGTAACATTTTATGAGTCAACAAAAAATAAAGAAATTGAATCTCTATATCATTGTACATCAGTACATGACATGTTCCCAGTGCACGTGAGTAGGTGCAATGTGTCCTTTCTACTTTACCTTCTTTGTCTTGTTCAATCTTCACTTTCTAGAAAGAAGGTGAAAGATGAAAGTACTCGATTGCTGTATCAAATTATATTTGCAATTTCAAGGTTATAGCAGAGCAAGCAATGATTGCAGAGCTAGACATGTTATTTATTTATTTTTACGGTGAATTTCAAAGTTTCGATTAATTTTGTAACAAATATCATCTTTTCAACATTTGGAAGTTGCTAACTACTTTGTGTTGGCGTATATATCCATCGAACCAAACAAATTTGTGTCCGACTGGTAAAATTTTGGGTAAAGTTTTTGAGACTGGTAAATTTTAAAGCTGTATATTTATAAAGCTTTGCAAAGTTGTTACCAATTAGACTACTTCTGGGCATTCGGAGGAAACCGAGAAAACCGAGAATTTCGGTTATCAGCACCGATTGTGCAAGGAGAGTCGAACCGATCGACAGAATTATTTTGGCAATTCGGTTACCATTTCGGTTCGGTTCGGCAGACGATAACCGAACGGTTTTTTGGTTCTTCTACAAGCATCACCTAAACTCAAGTTTTTTTCAGGTTTGAGAAAAGTTGCAGAAGCGGCGATGTTAGACAAATAATTAGGTTTAATAGTTAAGGAAGAAGAAAACGTACACGTGAGCTCTCACGTGAATCAATTCTTAACAGGCCTATTAATGAACAATTAAAAGCCCATTTTAATATGTAACATATGACCCAAAAATACTTTTAGCCCACGGTCTATTCCATAAAATAATAAAACCCTAGATCTAAGTTGTTTCCTTTCCATTTCTCTCTCATCCGCATCTCCTTCTACTTCTTTTTGATAGAATCTGGGCGATTTGAATTTTTTACCTTTCTTCTTTCAGTTTCTCCATTCTCTGACCTCAAATCCTCCACTTTTTGTTTCCTTCTCGTTATGATTGGTTTGTTTTGCATAGTGCATACATATTGGGTTTGTTTCTAGATTTTTAGGTGAGATTATTGCGCATGGAAGAGGCTGATTTCATCGACAAATATCATCGGTTAACCGAATAAACCGAGAACCGAACAACCCGAACCAAAATTTAATTCGGGTCAATTCGGCAGCTTTTTTTAATAACCGAAATTTTGAAAAACCGAAAAACCCGAATCGATTAACCCGAGAAAACCGAATGTCCAGGACTAAATCAGACACAAGAAGAACAAGTGACATACAAGAGAGTCAAAACATTAACTAAGTAATCTAGTCTTTTTTTTTTTTTAAGTTATGGATTTTATGCTTTTAATTCGAATTAATAAAATCCCCATCCTCAATGGCTGAAACTCTTCCCTAATTTCTCGTAATTTTTGGAAGAGGACGAGACAAGCTAATGATGGTTTATGGTTAACGAGACAACTTCACTAATTAATTCACAATGCATGATGCATTGTTAGGTTTATAAAAACTCTTCGAAATCTTTATATTCCAACGTGGCAACGGCGAATTATTTTTAAACAGTTTTTTGTCATTTTATATGGACTATCTTCCTGTTGGTTCACACTATCTTTTTGGCTTTTACGTCTTTATCTAGTTGTAATTGTTGTTTGTATCCTAGTTGTTTCGTTGGGATGTTGTGGTTCGCTAGGAACATGTCGATCTTTGTATTGTTATTTTTCCATGTAAGTTTCTTGACCACTGTAAGACTCATTTTAAAGGAGAGTTTTATGTCACTAATTTAATTAAATGGAGTTTGCGAGAAAAAAAAAAAAAAAATCGACCGTGGCATGAGACCGGTTTATCTTTCATTGAGACAATGAGATAAACTCTTCACTAATTCACAATACATGATGGTTTTACCGTGCTAAACCAGCACGTTGTTCGACTTCGAGAAGTTATACCTATAATGGCATGAGACCGGTTTAGCTTTCATCGATTTAGTCTTATATCGCCAAAACCATCGAATGAAAAAGTCAATTATTCAAGATCAATGTTTATTCCACACGTTTAGTTCGTAGTAAACAATTTTTCAACTACACCGATTATTCAAGATCTCATAATCATATATTGGATATTGATTTTGATTATGGTTTAAACCCGGCTCAGTTATCCAGTCCTCAACCACTCAACTTATTAGCACCGTTTGGCGTCTGGCTCTCTACTCTTGCATAACTCCTTTAAGAGCAAATCTAAATTCTTCCAAGACGAACCAGTTCCTTGAACCAAAGCTGCTTCTGCCATTTTTGAGTATTCTTTCACACTCTCTCTTGCGTTTTTTCCCGTGTCTCCTTCTATTAGTTCTTTAACCTGTACATTAGTAGAAATTAAAACTAAAATGTAAACTCTAACATAAAAATTTTAAAATTAAAATGAAAACGTGGGTTAGTTATCATTAATTTAGTCTAGCAATATTTTTGATTGATTAATGAAAATAAATATAAAAATAGAACATCTTTGTTTGTATCTTAATACCTTTCGACTTAGTTCCTCTCTTGTCACAAATCCTTGCACACTACCGTCTTGCGTTTCAACTCTTACTCCAACTTTTATCTCCTCCACAACCAACTTTGCATTGAGTGGTTGCTCTGCCATCATCGGCCAAGCCAACAAAGGGACCCCAACGCATATGCTCTCTTGCGCTGAGTTCCAACCACAGTGGCTCAAGAATCCTTTAACACTTTGATGTGACAATATCTCCCACTGGTCTACCCAATCTCTCACTATCATCCCACTCTCTCTTATCCTATCGTTAAATCCTTCTCCAATAATCTCTTCCACGTCTTGTCTTGTGACCCACAGAAAGTTGACCTGAAATGAATCAAATACGACATGTGCATTTATACAACCATAACTTGTATAGTTTCGCATTCAAGACCATGGATTTAGGTCGACCAAAAACGTAACGGTAGAATCAAAACACCTCATCAGTACCTTTTTTGTACACTATAAATTAAAGTCATGACACTAGGCTGACAAACATAAAAAAAAACCTACATTACTCAGAGCCCGCCATGATGACACTGGACACTGTAGTGTAGGGTTAAGTAATGGAAATGGCTCCCCAATTTCATAAGATATAATCATTATAGGATTGTCAAATAAGTTTTTTTTTTTTTTTTTTAATGACAGTGATAACTAAATTTTAAAAATGATATTAAAAGTTTTAGTTTTGGACCAAAAATTCCAGTTATTTTTACGTTTTTTTTACAACGTTTTGATATTCCTCTTCTTTTCTCCGTTATAACTTATAACTATTGAACCCTAAACTAAAAAAAAAAATTGACTAACCATAGAGAACACTTATTTAGAGTTTGGAACCCCTAATTAATCATGTCTTTCTAAAGTATAACACCTGAATGAAGGTGTGAAAACCTACCTTGAAGGGTTAAATCAAAAGCCTCTATAAAGAAGAACGGTTCAAGCCTTCAAGGCAATATTAATGTACCTTGGAATCTTCCAAGCCTAAAGCAAGTTCCTTGAGCTGCACGTTCGATATCTCTGCCTGCGTTCCAAACGCCACGTACAAAACCGGACGTCCTTCCTCTCGCTTCCGATCCAACCATTGGATCCAAGCTGGTTTAGCACTCCCCGGTTTAGGAGGATCTGTCAAACACAGTGGTCCTATACACCACGACTTTGGTCTATCCGACTTGTTCTTCTCGTAATCAACAAACGCTGACTCGAGCTCGTAGAAGCTATTGACTAAACACCCATGGCTTTTGCTGTTCGCCATCACTTGGTCCATAAAGAGTTCGTGAGCTGGACCTGATTGTTTTGGATCGCTAGGTATATCGTGGAAATCACACTTTTTAACCTTGATCCATGGAAAGTCCGGTACAGTGACTGGTTCTGTCACAGATTTAATTTCCGGTTTGGTAAAGACTTTGTGACGAAAAGTAGAGTTGAGGACGGCAGAGGCGTAAGAGTTAATGCCGAAAAAAAACAATCTAGGAATCTTGAACTTAGTCGCAGATTCGGATGTCCACCAGAGGAATCCATCGGAGACTATGAACGAAAGTTGTGGAAGACTCTTGAGTGTTTCTTCGAAGAATGGTTGGAGAAGCTTCGTGGCCCGCGTGAATGGCACGAAGAGTGACATGGAAGGGAGCTTGTCGGTGCTCTCGACGCCGGGAGGGATCCCTGAGATGTTTTCCGGGAAAGGGAGAGAGACGACTTTGATCTCCGGTGTGTCGGAGAGGAACTCTGAGACGAATGGTTGGTTCTTGGGAGTGGTGAAGACGGTGACGGTGACGGAGATGGTTGGTTCTTTGCCGTAGTGACTGAGGAGGAGACGACCGAATTGAAGGAGAGGGATGGTGTGGCCTTTTGCCATGTAAGGGAAGAGAACCACCTGATGATGTGTTGAAACTGCCATGTTTTGTGTTGTAGTACTATATATGTGTTCGGTTTGCAAGCCTCAATATAGAGATCTCATCTCCTCTATATATAGCCATATAGGAAGTAATATTTGATTACATACAGTATTAAATATTACTAAATTTAGTGCATAAATAACTATTTTGTCAATGTCACAAGTATTGAAATAGATCTTTAAGAAACTCAAGAAAAACAAAGTATGACTCACTTTATTATATAGCTCAAGAAAATAACTCAAAACTTAAGCTCTTAAGTTCACAAAGACCTTACAACCTTATGCCATGACTTGGCTTCCTTATTTATATGTTAACACCAACCTAAACCTATTAGGAGACACCTATGTTTAGATAGCTCTTAAACATATTAGAGCTTATCCCTTTAAACCATATCTCGGTTAGGATAAGGCCAATCTCCTACTTAGTTTATCTTCAAGCTTCCAACAACATTCTCCCCTTGAAGCTTGAAGTCACATTTCGACACATCTTGAACTCCGACCAAGTCTCTCGTCTCCTTAAACTTGGTCCTTCCTAGTGCCTTAGTCAAGAAGTCCGCCTTCTGCTCATTGCCTGGTACATGCTCCACTTCTACTTGTTCCTTCTCGACACACTCGCGTATAAAGTGAAACCTAGTGTGAATATGCTTGCTTCGGCCATGGAACACCGGGTTCCTAGTAAGTGCTATCGCAGACTTGTTATCAACTCGAAGTTTTACTTTATCACTCTTTGTTCCAGTGGCTTCCTCAAGGAGATCTTGCAACCAAATTGCTTGCTTTGCAGCCTCCGTAGCTGCCATGAACTCGGCTTCACAGGAGGATAAAGCCACCGTCTCCTGCTTTTGAGTACACCAAGTAATAGGACACCCATCAAGATAGAAAATGTGACCGGTAGTACTCTTACCATCATCGATGTCCACATTGTGACTACTATCGTTGTAGCCTATCAAACCAGTCTTGTTAGCTTGGGAAAACATGAGACCATAAGAGAGAGTTCCTTTCAAGTATCGCAGGACCTGTTTCAATGCCGCTCTATGAGATGTTTTTGGATCCTGCATATACCTACTTAATACACCAACACAATATGACAAATCAGGCCGTGTATGAAGTAGATATCTAAGGCATCCAATATTACGCATGTATTCTTTCTCATCAGTGCCTTCTTCCTTTAACGCTTTAGACAATTTCAAACCCGAGTCCATTGGTGTATGAACCAAATTGCATTCACTCATCCCAGTTTCCTCCAATATTTTAGCTGCATACCTCTCTTGTTTCAACATACTTTAATCACCATCGAACTGAACCACCTCAATACCGAGATAATAAGTTAACTTTTCCAAGTCACTCATCTCGAACTTGGAGGCCATTGCTTTCTTAAAATCAAGTATTGCGCTCAAACTTGAACCTGTAACCAGTAGATCATCTACGTAAACTACTACAATAAGGAGACCATCTTGTCCACGCTTCCGATACAGCGACGGTTCCTTCAAACATTTAACAAAATCCAGCTCCTGCAAGATTTTGTTTAACTTGTGGTTCCACGCTCTTGGTGCCTACCTTAACCCGTAAAGAGCTTTGTTCAACTTGTACACCTTGTCTTCGTTTTCCTCGGACACAAATCCTTCCGGTTGAGCAACATAAACAACTTCTTTCAGTTTGCCATGAAGGAACGCGGTTTTAACATCCAGATGATGCACCTCCCAACTATTAGAAGCAGCTAAAGCAATTATGAGCCTTACCGTCTCAATACGCGCTACCGGAGCGAATACCTCGTCAAAGTCGATGCCATGTCTTTGGACATAGCCTTTCAGCCACAAGTCTCGCCTTGTGTTTATTGATACTTCCATCCGAATTCTTCTTCAATTTAAATACCCAATTGGCTTAACTCCAACAGGAAGATCGACTAAGTCCCATGTTCTATTTTTTCAATAGAAGAGATTTCTTCTATGCAGGCTTCTCTCCACGCTTCTGATTGATTTGCTTCATAATAATTCAACGGTTCCTCATCGATTAATAATAGTAATCGCTCATACTCGAGTTCAGAAAACAGGACATAATCATCCAAGTATGTCGGTCTTACACTTTGCCGTAAGGAGCGTCTCAAGACTGGTTGAATCTCGTTGCCTTCTACTGTAACCTCTGTTTTGACTCCAGGATATTCAATCTCATCTATAGAAACTTCATCGTCATCAATAGCAATCACCTCTTTATGTTTATTTGGAGACTCCTCTGTTTTCTTGTTATCCCCTGTTTTAGCGATCTCCTCTTTGCATAACCCGTTGTTTCCAAAATCTCCTATTTCAAATTTTAACATTCTATGCTCTCCACTATCGACACTCTCTGTGTTTCTCCATTCCCAACCTTTCGATTCATCGAAAATCACATCCCTGCTGACCACAATTCTTCGGTTTGTTGGATCAAGCAACTTGTAGGCTTTGGAGCCCGGTTATGTACCGAGATGCACTAGAGTCCTGGACCTATCGTCAAGCTTCTTAAGGTGTTGTGCCTCCAGTTTAGCGTAGCCAAGACAGTCGAACACCCGCACATGCTTTATATTAGGTTTCCTTCCCTTGAAGACCTTGTATGGTGTTTGTCCAACTAATACTCTCGTTGCAACTTTGTTTATAATATAAGTAGCATGTCTGACCGCTTCTCCCCATAAGTAATTAGGCAAACTCCTATGCTTTAACATGCTTCTGGTCATCTCCATCAATGTCCTATTTCTCCTCTCAACTACTCCATTCTGTTGAGGAGAATAAGGTGCTGTTAAATGCCTCACAATGCCGGTACTCAAGCAGAAAGATGTGAATTCTTGTGAAGTAAATTCACCTTCTCTATCACTCCTAAACGTTTTGATCGTAGCTCCGGTTTCTTTCTCTACCTGGGTTTTAAACTTCTTGAACTTCTCAAACGTCTCACTCTTTTCTTTTAAGAGTATCGTCCACATGTACCGGGAATAATCATCAATCAACACGAAAACATACTTGTTTCTTGCCATTTGGACGGTGCTATAGGTCCACAAAGATCTCCATGTATAAGTTCTAGTGGTTGTTTGGCACGAAAGTTAGTTGATTGAGGAAACACTTTTCTGACTTGCTTTCCAAGTAAGCATGAAGAGCATATCTCTTTCTCGACTTCCATACTCGGTAGTCCTATCACCAAATCTTTCTGAACCATCATCCTCATAGTTTCCATCCCAATGTGTCCCAATCTCTCATGCCACATTGTTGAATCACTCACTGTCTTTAGTTGTAAGCACTTAGGACGTTCGACATCCATAATAACTTTGTAAAGACGGTTTTGTGACCTACTTGCTTTCACCATGAGTCTTCCTTCTCTATCATCTAGTGTTAAGTAGTCCTCTCTCATGCGCACATCACATCCTGCCTTCGTAGCCTGTCCAAGACTAATGATGTTACTTTTCAAACCAGGTATGTAGTAGACATTCGCCAGCACTTTTCTTTCTCTGTCTTTGGTTATGAACAATATAGAGCCCTTTCCTTTAATATCGATTCTTGAATCGTTTGACATATGGTTACTAGCCCCATTGTCTAAGTACCAAACATAATCAGAATGAGTCACAAACAAGCTTGGGTTCACTTTCTTTTCATTAAGATACACAACCTCGTGCATCATTAATTCTTCAGCCGTTTGTGTATCATCTCCCTTATTCTCCTGTATTTCTTGAAGCTTAAGCAACCTATCTGGACAGTTTGATGCATATTGTCCCGCCTTATCGCATCGGTAACACATGATCTTAGACTTATCACGTTCTTGTCTGGAACATCCGAATTGGGGAGTGCCAAAACGCCTGCGGCCTCTTCCTCGTCCATAAAATTGTCCTCCTCTACCACGTCCTGAGCCATAGTTACCTTGATAGGATTGTGAATCCAAGTTCGCATACAAGAGTTTTCCTTGATCAGCAGTTTGATCTTCTTCTTCTTCTCCAATCCTTTCCTCATAAGTTTTTAATCTCCCAACGATTTCTTCAAAACTTGTTGTGTTAAGATCAAGAACCTGCTCAAGCGACGCAACAATATGAATATATCTCCTTCGTGGCAAACTCTTAAGGAATTTCTTAACAAGCTTCGATCCCTCAATATTTTCTCCAAGGCTTGCGGATTTTGTACTGAGTTCGGCAAGCTTGCCAACAAAGTCATCAATGGTGTCGTTGTCCTTCATCTTCATGCGATCGAATTCTGCCATTAATGTTTGTAGCCTTGCTTCCCTCACACGTTCAACACCAACATGTCGTCCCTTGATTGCATCCCACACTGCTTTGGCGGTCTCCAAATCTCCGACTTGCAGGATCAAAGCCTCCGATATCGATTGGAATAGGAGAGCTCTGGCCAAGTCGTTTTGGTCTCCATCAGTTGGTCCAGGATCGATAGATTCCCATACCTTCTTCACCCTAAGCAACACCTTCATGCGCATGCCCCAAACTGTGTAGTTTGTAACATTCAACATTGGACATTGAATGCTAGAGGAACTGATTTCTTTTGTTTTTACCACCACCGGAACGATGTCACCCATGATTCACGACTTCGAAGTCTTCTTTACGAATTTGTTTGTAATTGGCTCTGCTACCAATTATTGAAATAGATCTTTAAGAAACTCAAGAAAAACAAAGTATGACTCACTTTATTATATAGCTCAAGAAAATAACTCAAAACTTAAGCTTTTAAGTTCACAAAGACCTTACAACCTTATGCCATGACTTGGCTTCCTTATTTATATGTTAACACCAACCTAAACCTATTAGGAGACACCTATGTTTAGATAGCTCCTAAACATATTAGAGCTTATCCCTTTAAACCATATCTCGGTTAGGATAAGGCCAATCCCCTACTTAGTTTATCTTCAAGCTTCCAACAACAACAAGACTCATTTGGTCACTTTTTCTGCGTGCAATAATTCTAGCTCGCTATTATTACTTTCGAAACCAATTATGAGTTTATGACTTATGCAAACACTTTAAAATTTCTAAAAGTGATAATCTGTTGAAAAAAACTCAAAATAAAAAATGATAATTTATTAATTTACCAAGTGTTTAGTAGTAAACTAGCGGTGAAAAAATTGGTAATTCTGTAATGGAAGTTGAACTTTATCCTTTTAGTTCGACATTCTAAAGGGCGTTGATTCCTTAAACACATTACTACAAAAAAATGCTGAGATTATTGCTTGATTATATATGGACCATACACTATATATGTTGACCACCCTGTTTTAAAAATCGCTAGACATTAGTCGGGCAGTGAAGGAGGGCCTAGCGATTAATTGGAAAATCGGTTTTAAATCAGGGATTAATCGCGGATTAGTTTTAAGATTTTTATTATTACATATAATAAATAATAAAATATTTAATTTTTAGGACTACATAGATTGTTTATCGTGATATTGCAATAGTTTGACAGCTCAAGTGGTTTAAGACTCTTTAATAATGGCTAAGGTTGCGGGTTCGACTCCTCTCTGTATCTATTTTGTCCGGTAATTTCTCCAGTCGTCTTCTCCACAAGATCCCGCTTCTTTCAAACCCTAATTCATGGCTGCAACTTTTCTTTTAGCTCAGCTTTATCCAGTTTATCTTATTTTTAATTAGATATGATATAGAAATAATAGATCTTCAAAGTTAACATCATATTTAAGTAGAAAATCAAAATCAAAATCGAATTTTTTTTTCCGATTTTTTTCCCCGATTTGGGTGTAATCGCGACGACTCTTTGTTGCCTAGCTATTCCACGCTGTATAATCGGCCGATTTGACCGATTTTTTAAACAAGGGTTGACCATGCATGCCCTTTTGTTCACCTCCGCTTTTATAAACCAATGAAAGTATGTCAAGTAATATTAATTTAAAAAATAAATCAAAATTAAATTCATAAAATAAAAAAAATTAAGGAAAAAAATCTGTAGATTTTTTATTAATGAATTTAAATATCTGTCTGAATTTATATAAGAGGATTATGATTTTAGTTTTTAAATAAAATATGTTAGTTTGGTCATACAAATAAATATTTCGGGTTTATATTTTTAATTAAACGAGATTATATGTCGATTTGGGTTTATAAATAAAAATTTGAGTTTACAATTAAAGGAGATTATGTATTGGTTTGGGTTTATGAAAAAGAATTAATTAGGATTTAGATTTTATATGTTGATTTGGGTTTACAAAGGAAAAAAAAAGTTTAGATTTTATAATATTAAATGAGTTTCTATGTCGGTTTTGGTTTTACAAAGGAGAGTTAGGGTTTAAATTTTATAATATTAAATGAATTTGTATGTCGGTTTAGGTTTACAAAGGATAATTAGGGTTTAGATTTTAAAACTAAACGAGATTATATGTTGGTTTGGGTTCAATTAAATTAATATTTTTAATGATTTTCGTTTCAATATATTTATTTGATTAATTTTTAATTTTACTTAAATATAATATTACATAAATATTTATTTTGTTTGATGATTCTGTTTTTTTCTAATTTATTTTGTTTTATTTTTATTTTAGTTTGAAGTAAATATTTTATTTATTTTTAATATTACTAGACATCTTTTCATTGTTATATGAAAAATGAGGTACACAAAAAGGTTTACCCTTAAAAATGAACCTAAGTATTATCTATTCAGTATCATTAAATTAGGTATCAGATATTTTCTTTTAAAGAGCATCAAAAGGTTTTGACTGGATAAATTATTTATTAGTTTCTCACGGAAGCCAGTAGGTTCTTCAAAAAAATTTCTAGAAAAGGTTCCAAGATTATATTTGGAAAAATGTTTGTACTTGATATTTGTTTTTAAGAGAGTAAAATACTGTTATAAAGATATAAAATATAAATCTATATTGGAATTTAAGAAGAAAAAAAATTGCCCTTTCACTCTATCTACCCGTTTCTTCGTTCTTTGGTGTCGGTTCTTTGTAACCAGTCTCTCTCTCCTCAGTAGAGTCTTTCTCCGGTGTCTCCCATCGTGGCTAGTTTGCCGGTTTTCACTCAGATACTGCCCACACGATGTTGGTTGGAAATTATCTCGCTTCCCAATTTACCACTATCCTCACAAAAACCACTACATCCAATTTTATCTCAAATTAACTGCTCAGCGGTTTCAATTTGTTGTTTTTATAACCAGTTTCGGAGTAAAGGCTTTCTCCTATCTCAATCACTCTCATATCTCTGATTGTTAATGTCTATAGTTCTCTCCCAAAGTTCAGTCACCAAAATGGTCGATGTTAATATACATGTTGCTGGTGCCTTTGAAATTCTGGCGAACCTCTGTCATCAAGCAACGAGGACTTCTCAATTCAGTCTCCTTGTCCGTCCTGCGACGATAGAACCTTCGCACAATGATTTGATTCTTCCTTCGCCTTTGGGGAATGGATAATGTTGTCTTGGGCCGGATTGTGGAGAATGGGCGTAATTAATTTCTCTTTCCGTCCAATGAAGTATTACAACTCGTATATCGGTGTGGACCCTGGAGTTTCAATGAGTGGATGGTCGCAAGGAACCATGGCACCACATTGTGCTTAATGAATATCCAACTTCTGGATCCAGATTCGTGGCATTATTTTGCAGTTTTTCACTCCACCAATGGTCTGTTACATTGTAGAGACTATTGACTCGGACATAGAAGATGTTGCTGGCGGAAATGTTGAGTTTGCCCGGGTCTGAATCCATTGGCCTCTTAATCACCCTGTAATATTTCAACGCTGATTCTGCTTTGGTAATGATTAGGCTACTGTTTCCTTTCGCTATGAAAGACTGAGGAACTATTGCTTTCGCTGCCAATCACTAAGACACGATATTTCTGAGTGTACTGAACCAGAAAAAAATGAAGAAGGAGTTCATCATCCACCACCGATACTAGATGCAAATATCAACTAAGCCGCTATGGTGGTGGTTCCAAATATGCAAAACCCGCCTCCAGTGCCTGCTCTTCAAGCAAATATCCAATTAGAAAATCAACAGCGTATGGCTCTACCACCACCACAACAACTTCAAGTGGTAGTGACTGAACTTGTTCCTGTTGATGGTCAGATGATATCTATCGGAGATCTGTGCAGCCTCTATCATAATTACACAGTAGTATCAGATCCTTCAGAAGCAAAATAAAGGTGACGGAGACTGATCATTGCACTAGAACATACAAGAAAAAGAATCTTTGAGGCGGTTTCATGTCCTTTTCCTTCGATGGCATCTCAACAGAGAAAGCAACGCATATTGTTTTCATCTATGGATGCTAGTTCCTCTTCGAATATTGAAAACGGAGGCGCGGCGGGTCCCGGTTCCACCAAACGATCAATGAGGATAGCCAGTTGGAATTGTCAGGGAATGGGAAAGTTCCCTATAGTTCGACGCCTTAAAGGGATATGTCATCAATATCTCTTGGACGCAATCTTTCTCATTAGGACGAAGCAAACGACAGACTATGTTTCAGATGTTGTTGTTTCTTTAGGATTTTCTAAGTTCTGTATTGTACCGCCTCAAGGTCTCAATGGTGATTTGGCTTTACTTTGGAAGAACTCTATCAATATTACTATATTGTATCAAGATGCAAGGCTTGTCGATTGCTTTGTTAATGAAAAAATTTCTACTTTCTACTTGTCTTGTATTGATGGTCATTCTAATCCTCAATATTGGTCAGTGTTATGGGAACATTTACAACGTTATGCTGTCAATCATAATGAAGTTTGGCTAATGATTAGTGATTTCAACCAGATCATAAATAATAGTGAGAAAATTGATGGCCATTTTAGAGATGAAAGTACGTTCAAAGATTTCAACAATATGTTGAGAATCTGTGATATGATTGATTTAAAGCACATAAGCAATAAGTTCAGTTGGAGTGGTCAGAGAAGCATTGTTCGGAATGGTATACGTACCAAGGAGCTTATTCAATGTTTTCTACACAGAGCTATTGCAAATACAGAATGGTTCTCCCATTTCTCTGCTTCAACTTCTGATTTTTTGGAGCCTATTGAATCTGATCATCGACCTGTTATTATTGATATACTAGCAGAAACAAGAGTTAAGCGACTCTTTCGCTATGATAAACGTTTGGGTATAGAGAAGGGTTTATATACACAATTAAACAAGATTGGAATAGTCTTTCACCTTCATGTATGTTCTTGGATAAAATCAAGATGATGAGATCAAACATCTCCAAGTGGAAGCGATCTAACACTACCAACTCAGCAAAAGAGATAGAAAACCTAAAGGATCAACTTGAAGCAGAGTTCCAACAAGTCTCACCAGAGTATAAAAGAATTCGAGATATCAAACGATCTTTGAGCATGGCTCATTATCAAGAAGAAATTTATTGGAAGCAGAAAAGTCGAGCACAATGGTTAGGAGAAGGTGATCACATAATTTAAAGGATGTGCTAAATCCCTTAAAGCATGGAATCAGATACTTTCAGTTCATGACAACAATGGCAATGAACATATTGGAGAAGAAAAAATATCCCAAATTACTATAGAGTATTTTCCAGAACAGTTTCAGAGAGATGGTCAGGCCAATTGAGGAGATTTTTTTTATAAGCCTCTGCTCCAGTTACGGTGGAAATGAATACTACACACAAGAAGTCACAGATGAAGAGATACAACAAGCAGTATTTGCTAGAGACAGAGCGCCGGGTCCGGATGGAATGACAGACTATTTTTATCCTCAGTTTTGGGAAATTTTGGCGTTGACATTACTGTTGAGATTAAGAGTTTTTTCGAGACTAGCATCATGCCAACGCAACTCAACTAGACACACATATGTCTTATTCCTAAGATTGAGCAATTGAGTCATTATCGTCCCATAAGCCTTTGCAGCGTCTCATATAAAATCATATCCAAGATATTCAAAAGACAGCTAAAGACTATTCTCCCTCATATCATTTCGATTGAACAAACAACATTTGTTTCTCGAAGACACATCTCTGATAATATTCTTGTGGCTCATGAGTTATTACACTCACTTAAATCCAGGAAATGTCAATCCAAAAGCTACATGGCGATCAAGTCTGACATAAATAAAGCTTATGATCGTGTGATGTGAAATTTTCTTGAGAAATCCATGGCCCAACTTGGTTTCAATCAGATATGGATAATCTGGATCATGGCATGTGTTTGTTCTGTCTCCTATTCAGTTTGGTGAATCGAAGTCCTTATGGTGATATCATTCCGCAAAGAGGCATAATTCAAGGTGACCCCATTTCGCCCTATATTTTTTTTATTTTGTGCTGAGATGTTGACACAAAAACTAAGATAAGAGGAGACCAAGGGTAATATTATAGACATATCCATAAGTAATAATGGACCAAGTATAAGTCATCTCCTCTTTGCGGATAATTCCTTGTTCTTTTGTCAAGCCAATTTGCGGAATAGCCGAGCCCTTTCTCAAATCCTAAAACAGTTTGGAGATTTGTCACGACAACGTGTTAATCTAAGTATATCCTCCATCAACTTTGGTTCGTGAGTTGCAAAAGATTATAAAGTGGCAGTAAGAAGACATATCAATATCACGAGAATAGGGGGTTGTGGAAAATATTTGGGATTGCCTGAGGAATTTACAAGGAAAAAAGTGTCAAATGTTTGATTACATTGTTAAGCGTGTGGAAGTGAGGACAAAGAATTGGCATATGAAATACTTATCAGAAGCTGGAAAGAAGGTCCCACTGAAGTCTCTGGCACTAGCAATACCAACACATGCTATGAGTTGCTTTAAACTCCCAGTTACAACCTGCCAGGAGATTAATTCCCTTCTATCACAGTTCTGGTGGGGTTAAAATGAATTTAAAAGACGAATTTCATTGGTTGGTTGGAAACAGATGACTCTCCCAAAATCAGAAGGAGGCTTGGGTTTTTGAGATATTGAGAAATTCAAGAACGCGCTAGTGGCTAAACAGACTTGGAATTTTAAAATCACCATACTGCCTCCTTGCAAGACTTCTAAAAAGCAGATACTTCTCAAATACAGATATTCAACATGCACTTTAGGCCGAAAACCATCACATGGACGACGCTCAATACTGTATGGTCGTGATTTATTTATAAAGGGTCTTTGGTTCTAAATTGGGGATGGGACTTTAATAAATCCTGTAACCGATTCTTGGATTCCAACTCACCCGCCCAGACATGCAACACAACATTCATTAGGCCTAAATTATGTAATCAAGGATCTATTGAAAGGTGGAAGCCATCAGTGGGATAAACATAAACTACGGCAATTTCTTTCCGATGATGATGATGCAAGACATGCCCGTCGAATATATCTACCACAACATCACTGCGCCGATAAGCTTATTTGGCAATATACCAAAGATGGAGACTATTTCGCGTAATCTGGTTATTGGCTAAGCAATCATCTTCCGGATAATGGTGAATCATATTGATCCTCTGCATGGTAGCCCTCTGCTTAAAACAAAACTCTGGAAAACATCAATACCTCCAAAGCTAAAACATTTCTACTGTAGGATGTTGTCATCTGCTCTTGGTAGTAGAGGTATTCTCATTGATGCCACTTATCAACGTTGCTGTCAAGATATAGAATCTATTAATCATCTGTTATTTCAGTGTCCTTATGCCTCTACCATCTGGAGACGTTCCAACATTACAACCGTTGGTCAGAACTTATCATCTTCCATAGAAGAGAATATTGAATCGCTAATCGCTACTCTTAATTTACAATTCTACACTGGATAAAGACAAAAAGCATCTACCTTTCTGGATAGGATGTCAACTGTGGAAATCTCGAAACGATCTCATATTCAACATCGTTATTTGGGAACCAGAATCAGTTCTTACTAAAGCTTCTGATGATGTTGCGGAATGGTTGGCTGCGACACAAACATCTGCAACAATCTCGTCGCTGCACACCCTAGATAACTTTCCTCAATCATGCCACTAGTTGGATTATACGTGATGATAAAGGAACCTGTCTGTTATCCGAAAGCTCAAAACTTAACCAAGCATTTAATTCTTTGGAGACCAAAGGTCTTGCATTGCTACATGCTATACAAACGGTTTGGTGTCATGGTTACTGCAAAGTGATTATGGAAGGTGATTGCAAAGCTCTAGATGATCTTTTACATAATCGATCCTTGATTATAACAATAGAAAATCTCCTCGTTGATATCCGTAGTTGGGCGGATCGTTTTACTGAACTGTCGTTTCGCTTGTACAGCGATAATGTAATCAAGTTGCTGATAAATTTGCTAAGCTTGGTCATAGTCAACAGGTAATTGCTCAAACGTTTTTTTACCCTCCATTTTATTTACAGAGTAGTTTATTTTTAGACTATGTACCTTTCCTTTGATTCTAATAAAAGACGTTAAAATTATATATATATATATATATATATATATATATATATAATCTAAAATTAAAATCACATGTCTCCTTTATTTTTCAGTCTATTTTACTAGCTAAAAAATCCAAAAATATAATATAATAATATTTTATATTCTTTAATATAACTTTTTGTGAAATTTCACAAATAAATTTTAGAGAAATTCCTCAAAATACCATAATTTCAGTTTTTTCCAAAAATACCACTCTTATAATTTTTTTCTTCAAAAAATATCACAAAAGTTTTATTTTCTAAAGATAGCATAAACACAAAAAATTGATTTTTCATTGGGTAAATTTTTTTTTTTAGGTTTGGGTTGACAAATTTAGATTTATGATATAGTTTTTAGGGGGTGGAGTTTAGTGTTTAGGATTCAGGGATTAACTTTTAATATAAAAAAATATTTTAATTTTATGGTATTTTTTTGGAAAAAATACATTTTAGTGAGATTTTTGAAAAAAAAAACTAAAGTAGTATTTTTGGAAAAAAAACTAAAAGTGGTATTTTTGGGAAAAACTCATTTTAGTGGTATTTATGAGAATTTTCTTAACAGTTAAAATCTTATAGTCTAATATGGTATCAGCCCGATTCACGTGTTTGCCAACCCAATCTATAGTCGCTCTAACCCAAATTTGGTCAATTGACCCTTGCCCAAAAATAGAGATATATGACTAGAAGAGTCAACATCTTAAAAGGGTATACTAGGAATATGTATAATATCTCACATCTAAAATTGGACAAATATATTGATATTAGGTAAGAGAGATAGACCCATCCACTCACCAATTGGTTGGAAACTCACATTTTTATATGGTATAAGAGCTCGATCCATGAATTGTCCAAACTGATCCATGATCGGTCTGACCTTGATTGGTCCACCTATCCTTATCCGAAAATAACAAAATCTATGATTAGAAGGGTTATCATCTAGAGGGAACATATTAGGAGTAGCATTATCCCACATTGAAAGTTGGACAAAGATTCTAACTAGTATAATATATGGGTTTATCCACCAATTGGTTTTGAATTTGAACCTCATAGCTTAATAGGTTATAGAGAAAGTGGTACAACAATTGACACCCTAAACAATGATAGAAAGGGTCCAAAAAGAATATTTTGAAATTTTATTTTTGTCTTTGAAATAATGTTTTAGAATCTTGTTTCTAATAATATATATACCACTCTATTATCATTTATGTTAAATAATTCATATTAAAAATCAAAATAAATTGTGAAAAAAAGAATTAAAAAAAAACTATTATAATCTTTTACTATAGAGTCCAAAAATTGTTTCTGCCCGGCCGGTCTCACATGCACGTTGCGTAACTTGCGTTACAAATCTTCCAGAATCAGTTAAAGCTCCAACCGTATTTTCTCATTTGGAAGTTATACCCATAATGGCATCTGGTTTAGCTTAATCGCTTAAGTTAATCATCGTCAAAATCATCAATTGAAATGTCAATTATTGCCATCAGGATCATCTTTTCAACCAAACCAAGACTTACACAAAATATACATCATGGTATATACTGGGTTTCTGTATACGAACCAGTCTAAAGTCGGTTTAGTTATCCAGTCTTCAAGACACTTCTCTAGTCATTAGCACCGTTCGACTCTCTACTCTTACATAACTCTTTAAGGATCAAATCTAAGTTCTTCCAAGACGAACCAGTCCCTTTGACCAAAGCTGCTTTTGCCATTTTTGAGTATTCTTTCACATTCTTTCTTGTAATTTTTCCCGTTTCTCCTTCCATTAGTTCTTTAATCTGTGAAATAAAATAAAAACACTTACTAACTCTACTTAAAAAAAAAAAAAAAAAAAAAAA
>NC_025703.1:23158390-23163682 GCF_000633955.1 Camelina sativa | reverse complement strand
AAAAAAAAAAAAAAAAAAAAAAAGAGAGCATAACAATGAACATAACTATAAACTCCATATAGTTTTTTGTTTGTATCTCAATACCTTTCGACTTAGTTCCTCTCTTGTCACGAATCCTTGTACAGTCCCATCTTCAGTTTCAACTCTTACTCCTACATTTATCTCCTCCACAACCATCTTTGCATTGAGCGGTTGCTCCGCCATCATCGGCCAAGCCAGCAAAGGGACCCCAGCGCATATGCTCTCTTGCGCTGAGTTCCAACCGCAATGGCTCAAAAATCCTTTAACACTTTCATGTGATAATATCTCCCATTGGTCCACCCAATCTCTCACTATTATCCCACTCTCCCTTATTCTATCTTTGAATCCTTGTCCAAGAATCTCTTCCACGTCTTTTCTTGTGACCCACAGAAAGTTGACCTGAAACGAATCAAAATACGACATGAAACGAAACACTGATTATTATTATTGACTCAACATGTGTGCATTTACAACCGTACCTTACAATAATGCCAAACTTGTAACAGTTTGGCATTCAAGACCATGGATTTAGGTCGACGAAAAACGTAACGGTAGAATCAAAACACCTCATTAGATTTTACTTTATTTTCGTCAATAGAACACCTCACCAGATAAAACACCTTTCATCCGAAAATATGTATTTATTAACTTAATACCAATGTTGTAGTCACACTATAAATTAAAGTCATGAAACTAGGCTGACAACAACAACACAAAATATATAAAAGTCTGGATTACTCATGGCCGGTCATGATGACAGTGGACACTGTAGTGTAGGGTGAAGTAATTGACATGGCTCCCCAATTATATATCACTATTAGTTTTTATATATACTAAAATATGGATATTTTATATATAATTATAATATAACGACAGAGGATT
Source organism: Camelina sativa (assembly GCF_000633955.1). Lineage (NCBI taxonomy): Eukaryota > Viridiplantae > Streptophyta > Magnoliopsida > Brassicales > Brassicaceae > Camelina > Camelina sativa. The sequence continues at coordinate 23,162,779 of NC_025703.1, read as the reverse complement.
ACAAAATGATAGAGAAACTAAAAAAATTTGACTAAAAAAAAGATAGGGAAAACAAATTTTTAAAAATGATATTGAAAATGTTAAGTTCTGGTTGATAAAAATAAAGAAAGGCTTAATACAACTGCATTTCTTATTTTTCTCCGCTATTACTTTTAATTTTATACCACTTTTTTAGAATCTCGACCCCTATTTATCGTGGCCGACCTTAATTGTGTCTATTTAAACTAAAGAATAACACCTAGTTAATGTGTGAAAACCTCCTTTGGAAGGGTTAAATCAAAAGCTTTTATATAGATGTAACGGTTCAAGGCAACATTAATGTACCTTGGAATCTTCCAAGCCTAAAGCAAGTTCCTTGAGCTGCTCGTTTGATATCTCTGCCTGTGTTCCAAACGCCACGTACAACACTGGACGTTCTTCTTCTTCTTTCCGATCCAACCAATGAATCCAAGCCGGCTTAGCACTTCCCGATTTAGGAGGATCTGTCAAACATAGTGGGCCGACACACCACGACCTTGGTCTATCAGAGTTGTTGTTGTTCTCATGATCAACAAATGCTGACTCGAGCTCGTAGAAGCTATTGACTAAACACCCATGGCTTGTAGTTGTGGTGTTTGAACTCACTTGGTCCATTAAAAGTTCGTGAGCTGGACCTGATTGTTTCGGATCGGTAAGGACATGGTCGATATCACACTTCTTAACCTGGATCCATGGAAAGTCCGGTACAGTGACTGGTTCGGTATCAGATTTGATTTCCGGTATGGTAAAGAGTTTGTAATGTAAAGTAGAGTTGAGGACGGCAAATGCGTAAGCGTTAGTGCCGTAAAAGACCAATCTAGGAATCTTGAACTTAGCCGCAGATTCTGATGTCCACCAGAGGAATCCATCGGTGACCATGAACGAAACTTGTGGAAGACTCTTGAGTGTTTCTTCGAAGAATGGTTGGAGAAGCTTCGTGGCGCGTGTGAAGGGCACGTAGAGTGACATGGAAGGGAGCTTCTCCGTGTTCTCGACGCCGGGAGGGATCCCTGAGATGTTTTCCGGGAAAGGGAGAGAGGTGACATTGATCTCCGGTGTGTCGGAGAGGAACTCTGAGATGAATGGTTGGTTCTTGGCAGTGGTGAAGACGGTGACGGAGATGGTTTGTTCGTTGCGGTGGTGACGGAGGAGGAGACGACCGAACTGGAGGAGAGGGATGGTGTGGCCTTTTGACATGTAAGGGAAGAGAATCACGTGATGATTTGTTGAAACTGCCATGTTATTTTTGGAAAACTACAACTTTTTTTTTTGTTTGTGTCGTACTACTATATATGTGTTTGGATCGCAAGCGTCTTATATATATATTGGATTAAGACCCGCGGTGTACCGCGGTACAAAATTATTTATAACTAAAACATTTAAATTATAAGTTGTATTTATTGGTTAAATATGTTATAATTATATAATATTTAATATTGCAATATAATTTTTTATATATAATATTTATTAATCAGTTTAATTAGATATAACTATTCTCGGATACCGATAGTGTTAACAAAATAATGAAATGATGTTTTACCCGTTTAACACCAAATCAATGATATTTTAAATTTATATAAATATCGACAACCCCGTCCCGCTATATAACTCTGTCCCGAGATATTTTAACTCGCACTATATAATCTTAATTTTTAATGTTTATTATTTTTTATTATAAATATTAGATTGAGTTGGTATGTTATTTATTAAGGTTGTAACCATTTGCATTTTATAAGATTGGCGCTTCTTATAAAGTTTAAATATTTATAATACTTAGAATTCTTAAAACGTTTGAGTATTTCTCATATTTGAAATTTCGTAAAAGTTTAAATATATTATTAATATTTTAAATGTCTTCTAACTTTTTTTTATAAAGTTTAAATATTTATAATATTTGAAACTTCATAAACGTTTAAATATTATTAATATTTTTAACATTTTATAAAGTTAACTTTCAAAAAAAATATAAATATTTATAATATTTATACTTTTATATAATATAAATATTTATAATATTTAACTTTTAAAAGTTTTAAATATTTATAATATTTAACTTCTTAAAAATCTTTAAAATAAAGAACCGGAATAAACCAAATAAAAGTTTTTAAGTTTGAATGTCTGATAAATCAAGCTTTCTACTCATTTGTATTATGAATCATTTTGGTCTCTTTTATAGTATGACTCTGAACTATTGCCCAATTTTTTTAGGCGATGTGGGATATTATACCCGAATTTTTTTATTCATCTATTGAGTAATATATGTCCGTTTCTAAATATTTGTATTACATCATATGCAGGAAAAATCAAAATTTTTATTAACTAAATGTATTATAGAATAATTCCAAATAATTTAAATAAAAATTCAAATAAAAATGAAAGGGAATCATATATATTTATGTTTGAATGAGGTATAAATATTTTTTTATTTTTTTAAATCTTACCTATAATTAATTTTAAATTTTTTGGTAACTAATATTAAAGTCAATACATTAAATGTAAAAACTTTTTAAAAAGTATTTTTGAGCAAAGCTGCAAAAATACTAGTATAGATAGGGAAGTAATATTGATTACATAACATATCACTAGATTTGGTGTATGAAATAACTATTTGTCTATGTCACAAGTCTCATTTGCGCACCTCTTTTGCATGCAAAAATCAGAGCTCGCCATAATTAGTTTGGCAACCAAAAATGACTAATTATGCAAACACGTCTTAAAAGCTTCTAAATGTGATAGTCTGCGCCATATAACTAAAAATTAAAAATGATAATTTACCAAGTGTGTAGTCAGTGTAGTAACTACTATAGTGGTGAAAACAAATCGGTATTCCTCTAAAGAATGTTGAATTTTTTGGCTAGAAAAGCCGTCAGGGAATGTTGAATTTTTTGGCTAGAAAAGCCGTCATCTCAACGGGGTATATTAGAAATTATCTAACATCTAAATTTGGACAAAGATATCAGTGAGATAGACCAATCTATTCAGGTTTTGAATTAGAAATCCATAACTTAATATGGTATAAGAGCCCGATCTACATATTGTCCATACCAATCCATCATCCATTTAAACCCAAATTAATTCACCGGCCGAAAATAACGAGATATATGATTAGAAGAGTACGTCATCATCTCGATAAAGCGTATTAAAGATAAAAATATCATACATCGAAAAATGGACAAGTATTCTAACTAGTATATAAGAAATATGAGTTCATACACCAATTGGTTTTGAATGCGAAGCTCATAATCTAATACGTTATAGAGAAAGTGGTCCACCAATAGAGCACCCTAAACAATGATTGAAAGGGTCAAACAAATTATTTTGAAATTTTGTTTTTATCATTGACATAACTATATAATTTTTTTAATATATACCTTTCTATTATCATTTTTTGTGAAATAACTAATATTAAAAAAATCAAAACAAATTGTTGAAAAAAAATTGAAAACCAAAAACTATTATAATCTTTTCACAATCTTTTACTATTTCTATTAGGGCCGTCCAAAGATTGTTTCTGCCCGGTACCACATGCACGTTGGTTACAACTCTTCCAGAATTAACCGATTCTCATTTTGCTCATTTTGAAGTTATGCACATAATGGCATGAGACTAGTTTAGCTTAATTGGTTAAGTTAACCATCATCAAAATCATCAAATGAAAAGTCAATTATAGCCATCACCGATAATCTTTTCAACCAAAGCAAGGACTTACACATAATATATATTTGGTTTTACAGTATACTAGTATACGAACAAGTCTAAAGCCGGCTTAGTTATCCAGTCTTCAAATCACTTATCTATTCATTAATCATTAGTACCGTTCGACTCTCTACTCTTACATAACTCTTGAAGGATCAAATCTAAGTTCTTCCAAGACGAACCAGTCCCTTCGACCAAAGCTGCTTTTGCCATTTTTGAATATTCTTTTACATTCTTTCTTGCGATTTTTCCCGTTTCTCCTTCCATTAGTTCTTTAATCTGTGAAATAAAAAGAGACATTAAAAAAAAAAGTCTATATAACCGTGAACATATAAACTCAATAATGTTTTATTGTATTTGTAATACCTTTTGAGTTAGTTCCTCTCTTGTCACGAATCCTTCTAGACTTCCATCTTTGGTTTCAACTCTTACTCCGACCTTTATCTCCTCCACAACCATCTTCGCGTTGAGTGGTTGCTCGGCCATCATCGGCCAAGCCAGCAACGGGACCCCAACGCATATGCTCTCTTGCGCTGAGTTCCATCCACAATGGCTCAAAAATCCATTGACACTTTCATGTGATAATATCTCCCACTGGTCTACCCAATCTCTCACTATCATCCCACTCTCTCTTATCCTATTTTTGAATCCTTCTCCAAGAATCTCTTCCACGTC
>NC_025703.1:23149107-23157477 GCF_000633955.1 Camelina sativa | reverse complement strand
GGTTTCAACTCTTACTCCGACCTTTATCTCCTCCACAACCATCTTCGCGTTGAGTGGTTGCTCGGCCATCATCGGCCAAGCCAGCAACGGGACCCCAACGCATATGCTCTCTTGCGCTGAGTTCCATCCACAATGGCTCAAAAATCCATTGACACTTTCATGTGATAATATCTCCCACTGGTCTACCCAATCTCTCACTATCATCCCACTCTCTCTTATCCTATTTTTGAATCCTTCTCCAAGAATCTCTTCCACGTCATTTCTCGTGACCCACAGAAAGTTCACCTTAAGAATCAAACACGTCAATGATACAAAAAAAATACTTTATTTTACTCGGCATGCATTAATAACCATACATTACAATTAATGCCTAACTCGTTAAGTGTCGCATCCTAGACTAAAGTCATGGAATTTAGGTCGACGAAAGCTGGGTATGTCTATTTTAATAGTATATAAGATGAATATACAAATTTCTTTTGTAACTAATTAAATGGTTCATGGAATAGGTTATTCATTATTTATTTAATTTTTAGCTATTTGACGCCCTTTTTTTTGGTTATCTACAAGAATTTTCCATTATAATTCAAACACGTCATAAAATTAAAAACTTTTTGATTCGACATCTGCATTCATAAACTATACTGTAAGCCAACTTTTTGATTTACACCCTAAATTATTTAAGGTCATGAACATAGGTTTATTAATTAAAACTCTTTGAACGGTTCAATCAGAAACTTGTAAATATATAGATGAATAGACATCTAACTTTTATAACCATTTCATTGGGTTGGACGGTTGGTTAGAGACTTAGAGTACGTACCTTTGAATCTTCCAAGCCTAAAGCTAGTTCCATTAGCTGCTTGTTCGATAACTCTGCCTGCGTTCCAAACGCCACGTACAAAACCGGACGCCCTTCCTCTAGCTTCCGATCCAACCAACGGATCCAAGCCGGTTTAGTACTCCCTCGTTTATTAGGAGGATCTGTCAAACACAGTGGACCAACACACCACGACTTTTTTCTATTAGAGTTGGTGTAGTCAACGAATTTTGACTCAAGCTCGTAGAAGCTATTTACTAAAAACCCATGGCTTGTAGTGGTCGACATGATTTGGTCCGTAAATAGTTCGAGCGCTGGACCCGGAACGATGGTAGTACCAATGTTCAAATCACACTTTTTGACCTGGATCCATGGAAAGTCCGGTACAGCCACCGGTTCGATATCAGATTTTGTATCCGGTTCGGTAAAGAGATTGTGTTTGAAAACAGACATGCAGACAGCGGAGGCGTAAGAGTTAATGCCGTAGAAGACCAACCTAGGAATCTTGAACTTAGCTGCAGATTCTGATGTCCACCAGAGGAATCCATCTGAGACCATAAATGAAACTTGTGGAAGATTCTTGAGTGTTTCTTCAACGAATGGTTGGATAAGCTTCGTGGCGCGCGTGAAAGGCACGTAGAGTGACATGGAAGGGAGCTTGTCCGTGCTCTCGACGCCGGGAGGGATTCCGGTGATGTTTTCCGGGAAAGGGAGAGAGATGACTTTGAGGAAACCATAATCTATACTAATAAAAAGTAAGAGCTATAAGCTCCTAAGGCCGTTCACATATCACTTATTAACATTTTATACAATTTCCAGAATTATCTATATTAAGAATTATTTTAAACAACCTATCATGATTTGACATATCATTCATTAACATTTTTTTAATTTACAGAATTTTTTAGAAAAAGGAAATTTTAAATTTATGGAAATCAAAGAACTAAGCACAATATCCCACATCGGCTAGAAGTTTTTTAGACAATGGTTTAGAACCAATGTAAATAAGATTAATATGCTTCCAACAACGAATGAGCAGGAAATAAGATTAATATGCTTCCTGCTTCTTACACAAATCCTCATAATCTTAGTTTGTTTTCTTGACCAAGTTACCCATTTTTTCCTTTGTCAACTGTCTCAACACCGGCTTTAAAGCCTTCAACTTCTTAGAGAACCGAAAGAGAGTAGTAGTGGACATATGAAGAGGCTCAGTTTCCTTCCAAAAGTTATCAACCAGTGGTTTAAATTCTTCCAACCTGATACTCACATTGAAAAACTTAAACGGTTTACGACATTGGGTTAATCCATATTCAAATGTATGCGACAGCATAAGAGGTCCGAGCATCCCCCAACCTCAATAACACTATAAGACGCCGAATATAATTGCCTCCAAATATCATTTACCAAAACTCTATCAAGTTACTTAGATATTAAGCCATTCTCCCTTTTATTAGACCAGGTGTAGAGAGGTCCATGGGCAGCTAAATCCGTTAAAGCACCATAACTTACCATCCCCTTGAAATCCTGCATTCCTAAAGTGATCAGCGGATGATCATCCACTTGAGAATGCTCCAAGATATCTAAAGTGTCATTAAAATCTCCAAATATTATCCAAAACTCCTCGTCATGATCAGCCAATTTCACCGAGCATGTAATTAACTGTTCACTCTTATAGAATGGGCTGAGAACCACATCTCTACACCAAACCACCTAGAGACGACCTTGCCGATTATATTCATAGTTTGTCAAAATGGACCAATCCTTGAATAAAGTGTCACCCAATCTTTGAACCTTACTCTCCTTTACTCTACTCTCCAACAAACAACCAAACTGAAACTTATTTCCCTCCACCCACTTCTTCATAACGGAATGCTTAGTAGATTTTTTTAAACCGCGGAAATTCCAAAATAAGCCTAACATAATTAATGTTGAGGAAGATTCTTCTTACTCGAATCACAAGTAGAAGAAACGAAAACCGTTTTGTGAGCCATTTATGAGTCTCTAGGTAGTATCGAGCGCAACTAAGGAGCCACTTTGGGTTTTGAAGCCTTGTGAGGAACATCCTTTTCCACCAACATTACCAACTGATTTTAATCATCCACAGCCAACTTATCCTGCACAGCTAGTGTGTCAGCCATGTTACTCCCCGTAGCCGCCAATACATCTTCGGTAGAAGCCATTTCTATCACCACCTCTTCCTCTGTTTTCACATCCTCACCCAACTCATCTGTTTTCGCGAGAGCCGCGTAAGAGTTTGAGACCCCCAACCTATGTGACTCACGATGACGTGTAGGACTACGAGCAGATTTCTGAGGCGTGCTCCAACCATCATCAGCATTAGTAAGGGACACTTGGTCGCCAGCCAATGGAGGGTTATCCTTAGTTAAAACAACGGTACTCCCATCCAGAACAATTGTACCCACACTTGCTACTTCCATGTCAGTGGGAGCCTCATGAATAACTTCGTTGTTCAAATCACCCTTCAAAGCCTCCGCAAGACATGAGTCACGAAAATGACTCCACTTATGACAGCCACTGCACCTCGGCAGGAGCCAAGGGTATGAATACCGGATTACAGTCTTCACCTCGCCATCCTCCTCTCCAGTAAACACAAATTCTCGCGGTAACTCCTTTGTGAGATCTGCTTCCACCAACACTTGCGCTTCATCAAAACTTTCACAAGCTTCCGTCTTAGCATGAAGACGAACTGGATTACCCACCGCACTAGCTAAGAACTCCAGTCCCTTATGCGTGAACATAATGGGAGGGACATCCTGTAACTCCACCCATAGGTTAATAGAATTCATAGCCGGTTGCACTTCCTACGTGAAAGGCGACCACTTCGGAACAATCATGGGTTTTCCCATTATGTTGCACATACCTCTGTTCAAAACCCTTTTCCAAGGCGACTCATTACGCACACATAATTTAACTGTGGCTTTATTCAAATCAAACACATCGATCAAGGTTGACTTACCCGCCAGCCGCCAAATCTTATTCATGATCATATGAACCTTCCCCATATGGGGTGCTTTACCATAAAGAAACTTTCCAACCAAAAAATATTCCTTTACCTCCACAAACACCTCTCTCGAGACCACGACCCTCCCTTTCCCATCCACCTGTTCTACCACAAACTTTTACTTGGTGAAAATATGCCTTTTCGCAGCCCTAAGCCATGTCTTCTGCACCAAAGGATCAGCTACCGTCGATCCTGAATTATTCTTAATTAAACTAGATCTCCCCTCAAAACTCTCCCTCGATTGAGCCCCATTATGACTCTCCATACTCTGCCCCCTACCATCGTTATAAACCGAAATCTCTACAGAAAGCTTTGCCAAACCGTTACCCTCACCTTCTGGCGCCGAACCGCCCCAGTTTCAACCGGAGTGGCTGCCGCGGGCAACATCTTTGTTCAACACAAGAAAACCCTAAATCGCCTTTTGAGTCGCCCTTGCCACGTAAGCTTTTTTTTAATGTTGTTAGAACTTTAACCAGCTTTGATGTCCTTCTTCTTCAAAAGTTAGATTAGATGTTCTGAATTTAGAACGCAAATGCTTATATTTATGTTAATATATATATAAATCCCCTATCTATTAATAGAGTCAGCATTACAGAGCTCATGACACTTTTTATCAATTAACCCTCAAAATAACAAATTATTTACAATTCTCTGCCATTATATTTATTTTTAAAAAAAATTATAAATAAAAATGTTAAACCTAGACTTGCCTCTTCTCTCACCTATAAATACATTCTTTTTTTACTACCATATACATCACCCCTCACCAGAACAAGCTAAACAATTCTTACATCATCTACATTAACAATTTGCACATGCCTTTTTTCAACAGCGTTTTTCAATTCAACCCAAAGTTTCAACTAAATTATGGAACCTAATTTGTTCTTGCATCGGAAGGATATTTTTTTCCCATTCATGAAGCTTTATGTCCATCGCTTTTCATCATGGTTGGAGAAAAATAGCCAATACAAAACACCTAAAAATACATGATCGGGTTTGATAATATAATCTTGTGGACATAATGAATCATAAATTTTATACCTGATCGGATTCAATAATATAATTTTTAGGGTCAAATGAATCATATATTTTACACCGCATATATAGCCGTTTGTTAACATAAAATCCATATATGATTATGTAAATTTATGTAATAATATAGTTTTTAGGGTCTAATGATTCATAAATTACGACATATTAATATTTCAGCATAATGATTTTGGGAAAAAACAAACAAAAATCATAACACATTACGTAACAGATTATTTGCCTGTTTGAATCAAATACTGGTAAATAGAAAACTGTTATTTAAAATAACTAGGATTTATAGATGAGGATTTACTAGAATTTACTAGAATTTAGATCGCTATTATTATTAAATTTTTAACATTTAAACAAATAAATATAACAATTATTCGTTTTTTGTTTTAGATAACAAAATAAAAATAATATAAAAATATGTATAAGGAAAAACGAATATTCATCACCTCAGTAATCTGTTTAATGCCCTTTACTTTAGGAGCAAATAATCTTATCAATAAAATAAATTTAATATTTCCAAAATCACGTCTTAATAGTGTAATCCTTGATTATATTGCAAACAAGATGTGACTTGTTACTATGATTAGCTCCTCCAAAAGTGATTAAGTTTCAAAATGAATTTACCACATTACTAACAACATATAAATAGAGATACTTCAACCAGAAAAGGAATCATATACACCACACTTAATCCCTGAAAATAAATACCTAATAAAATATTTTATATTCTTTTTAATTTGCTTAATTGAAGAGAAGTGAAGTTTTGAAAAAATTAAAAATACAACCCTAATTAAAATTACTACCCGTAATATACATGTACTTCCAATCACCATTATTTCCACCAGATCACCAAATAAACAAAATCCCAATTTACAAACACTCTATCTTTTATTCTCTCATGGCTTCTTTCAACAAATGTTTGTGACTTGAAACCTTTCACAGTAGATAATAATAATGAACTATTTAATGTTAGTTTAGGTGATAAAATCCAATAACAAATGCCAAATTGCAACGACGATAACCCAATAGATAATAATAATAATGAATTCAAAATCAATTAAAAAAAATTTGACAAAAGAAATAATTCATATGTCAAATAAATTATATAACAAATTAAAAAAAAATATGAAATGATTTTCAGTAACATAATCCCGCGCGAGGTGCGGGTCGTTTACCTAGTATTAATTTATAACTGATAAAATATTATATTTAAAATCTATTGGTTTGTATTCAAGTTGTTATTGTATCATCATCGCCATAGAGTGTGTGTTTGTAAATTAGTGAAATATAATCGTTTATAATTTTGTACCTTCCGGACGTTATTTCATATATCGTTATAGAGATAAAAATACATATGATTGTGTACCCGATTTCCCTCTCATATATGGATACTTTTACTTGTTTTTTTTGTCGTTTTTTTCCTTCATTTTTAGCCTTTATATTCACTGATGCAGCGTAGCATTGATCCTTGATGGGCCTTTTAGTTTTACGTGGCCATCAAGTTACGGTCTTGTTTTCTTTTCCATTTTATAGTTTAGTCGGTTTCTCATCGTTTAGGCTTAGGGTTTTGTTTTGATTTTCCTGTGTCTCTATAAATAGAGAACGCAGAAGCATTGTACATTCATTCATATTTTTGCATCAATAAAAACCAAAAAAAGAGGTAGTCTTAACTACCCAAAAAAAGAGCTTTGTTTGTGGAAGCCCTGCAAAGAGGACTTGCAAACCTCGTCGACTTCGATATCGCAACTCGATCTCGACTCTATCTCTTGCGTTTACACCTTACCCTCTCTCTTCACCGTTGCTCTGTTTTACACCCTCAAAACAGAGTATCGAGTTGCTTTGTTTTTCTCTCCTCACCGCTGTTACGACTTGCTCTGTTTTCCACCACCAAAACAGAGTGTCGTTCTTTGTTCTGCTTCCGCCCCCTTATCAAATTTTTATAGCACTACAATAGCAATTACATTATACACTCGATAAATAAGTAAAAATGAGTTTTCGATCACAAGTGATGGAACATTACGTCACAAACACACTTTCTTCTCACTTCTTTTTCTAGAACATCATACATCGGCTCTAGTGTCGGTGAGATCCATCTCCGAAAGCGGGCAGCTTGAATATGACACATTTAATGAGAGACATTTCTTACTAAGCGGACATTTTAGTGAAATCATTTCAATTTCCTCTTTTAATAAGATAATTTTCTCATGTTTTGAGAGATATAATACAAACTTCCTCCTCATTTCAATGTCCTTTGATTACATGGTTTCGTCATGATCTTCGCTCTCTTTACCCACTTGGTTTAGATCTTGCATCGTGGAGTGGCATGGTGGTTTTATCTTGGATCCTTTTTCCGGCACTTGACTTTTGGGAATTCGTTCTCAACCTACATGCTGCCTTCTTTTTCAGGGATCTGAAGATTCATCATCTTTAGTGCGAGTTAGGTTTTTAAAAACTCGTCAGATTCTTTGTATTACAGTGTGATAATTTATCGTTTTGCGGCCAGTGATTTGGTCTTGGTCAGATTTCCGTCACTTTATATGGCATACCCCCTTATTGGATTTCACTATTTTTATGGTTTCAATACCACTTTATCTTTGCTTTAGATGTTTGTTCGTTAGCTTTCAAGCTTGTTATCTCTTGAATTGTAGTTTAATCCAGATGTTGTGTACTTGCTTAGACAATATACTGTGGCTTTCTTTCCAATTTAGTTATATTATGTTTCCGAGAAGAAAGTACCAAACCTTTGTTGACAAAAAAAATAGTAGACTAAATGTCGTTGAAATGCTTAAACATTAGTAGGAGTTTTTTAAGACTTGGTGTTAAGGAGCTGTCTAAAAACTGGTAGGACAACAAAACATTTTAAATGACAGCCTTTTCTTGTCAAATATTATGTTTTTCGATTATTTTCAAATGACTACGTATGTATATTTTCAATGAACAGAGATCTATGAAGTATATTAATTAATTTTTAAAAAGCTTGAACTTCTAACCGGTATTTTGATAATCTTGTTTTATTATAGGTTGGTTGCTAATAATAATGTACAAATTTTAGAATATGTACAATGAATTTTAGTGGTACCTTTTTATTTTCTAAGATAATTTGATCTAGGCCTGGGCATAAAAACCGTACCCGAATATCCAACCCGGAACCCGACCCAAAAAACCGGGTTTGGATTAGGTACGGATTTGTCTATAAAACCTTATTGGGTTCTATTTTCTAATACCCGTGGGTTCGGGTTAGGGTCGGGTAATATCCAGTACCCGTTTAGGTACCCATTAAACCCGAACATGTAAACATATTTATAATATTTATCATTAATATAATACAATTACCCCAAAATTATGACTATAATTTTGAATATTTCATTTAGTTTTATATCTAAATATCAAAAATAATCAAAATATCTAAAATATTTTGTTATGTAAGTCAAAATTTAACTAAATTTATTTAAATTTAATTATATTTTTTCGGGTACCCGGTAGTTCGGGT
>NC_025703.1:23136469-23146812 GCF_000633955.1 Camelina sativa | reverse complement strand
ATAAAAATAATATAAAAATATGTATAAGGAAAAACGAATATTCATCACCTCAGTAATCTGTTTAATGCCCTTTACTTTAGGAGCAAATAATCTTATCAATAAAATAAATTTAATATTTCCAAAATCACGTCTTAATAGTGTAATCCTTGATTATATTGCAAACAAGATGTGACTTGTTACTATGATTAGCTCCTCCAAAAGTGATTAAGTTTCAAAATGAATTTACCACATTACTAACAACATATAAATAGAGATACTTCAACCAGAAAAGGAATCATATACACCACACTTAATCCCTGAAAATAAATACCTAATAAAATATTTTATATTCTTTTTAATTTGCTTAATTGAAGAGAAGTGAAGTTTTGAAAAAATTAAAAATACAACCCTAATTAAAATTACTACCCGTAATATACATGTACTTCCAATCACCATTATTTCCACCAGATCACCAAATAAACAAAATCCCAATTTACAAACACTCTATCTTTTATTCTCTCATGGCTTCTTTCAACAAATGTTTGTGACTTGAAACCTTTCACAGTAGATAATAATAATGAACTATTTAATGTTAGTTTAGGTGATAAAATCCAATAACAAATGCCAAATTGCAACGACGATAACCCAATAGATAATAATAATAATGAATTCAAAATCAATTAAAAAAAATTTGACAAAAGAAATAATTCATATGTCAAATAAATTATATAACAAATTAAAAAAAAATATGAAATGATTTTCAGTAACATAATCCCGCGCGAGGTGCGGGTCGTTTACCTAGTATTAATTTATAACTGATAAAATATTATATTTAAAATCTATTGGTTTGTATTCAAGTTGTTATTGTATCATCATCGCCATAGAGTGTGTGTTTGTAAATTAGTGAAATATAATCGTTTATAATTTTGTACCTTCCGGACGTTATTTCATATATCGTTATAGAGATAAAAATACATATGATTGTGTACCCGATTTCCCTCTCATATATGGATACTTTTACTTGTTTTTTTTGTCGTTTTTTTCCTTCATTTTTAGCCTTTATATTCACTGATGCAGCGTAGCATTGATCCTTGATGGGCCTTTTAGTTTTACGTGGCCATCAAGTTACGGTCTTGTTTTCTTTTCCATTTTATAGTTTAGTCGGTTTCTCATCGTTTAGGCTTAGGGTTTTGTTTTGATTTTCCTGTGTCTCTATAAATAGAGAACGCAGAAGCATTGTACATTCATTCATATTTTTGCATCAATAAAAACCAAAAAAAGAGGTAGTCTTAACTACCCAAAAAAAGAGCTTTGTTTGTGGAAGCCCTGCAAAGAGGACTTGCAAACCTCGTCGACTTCGATATCGCAACTCGATCTCGACTCTATCTCTTGCGTTTACACCTTACCCTCTCTCTTCACCGTTGCTCTGTTTTACACCCTCAAAACAGAGTATCGAGTTGCTTTGTTTTTCTCTCCTCACCGCTGTTACGACTTGCTCTGTTTTCCACCACCAAAACAGAGTGTCGTTCTTTGTTCTGCTTCCGCCCCCTTATCAAATTTTTATAGCACTACAATAGCAATTACATTATACACTCGATAAATAAGTAAAAATGAGTTTTCGATCACAAGTGATGGAACATTACGTCACAAACACACTTTCTTCTCACTTCTTTTTCTAGAACATCATACATCGGCTCTAGTGTCGGTGAGATCCATCTCCGAAAGCGGGCAGCTTGAATATGACACATTTAATGAGAGACATTTCTTACTAAGCGGACATTTTAGTGAAATCATTTCAATTTCCTCTTTTAATAAGATAATTTTCTCATGTTTTGAGAGATATAATACAAACTTCCTCCTCATTTCAATGTCCTTTGATTACATGGTTTCGTCATGATCTTCGCTCTCTTTACCCACTTGGTTTAGATCTTGCATCGTGGAGTGGCATGGTGGTTTTATCTTGGATCCTTTTTCCGGCACTTGACTTTTGGGAATTCGTTCTCAACCTACATGCTGCCTTCTTTTTCAGGGATCTGAAGATTCATCATCTTTAGTGCGAGTTAGGTTTTTAAAAACTCGTCAGATTCTTTGTATTACAGTGTGATAATTTATCGTTTTGCGGCCAGTGATTTGGTCTTGGTCAGATTTCCGTCACTTTATATGGCATACCCCCTTATTGGATTTCACTATTTTTATGGTTTCAATACCACTTTATCTTTGCTTTAGATGTTTGTTCGTTAGCTTTCAAGCTTGTTATCTCTTGAATTGTAGTTTAATCCAGATGTTGTGTACTTGCTTAGACAATATACTGTGGCTTTCTTTCCAATTTAGTTATATTATGTTTCCGAGAAGAAAGTACCAAACCTTTGTTGACAAAAAAAATAGTAGACTAAATGTCGTTGAAATGCTTAAACATTAGTAGGAGTTTTTTAAGACTTGGTGTTAAGGAGCTGTCTAAAAACTGGTAGGACAACAAAACATTTTAAATGACAGCCTTTTCTTGTCAAATATTATGTTTTTCGATTATTTTCAAATGACTACGTATGTATATTTTCAATGAACAGAGATCTATGAAGTATATTAATTAATTTTTAAAAAGCTTGAACTTCTAACCGGTATTTTGATAATCTTGTTTTATTATAGGTTGGTTGCTAATAATAATGTACAAATTTTAGAATATGTACAATGAATTTTAGTGGTACCTTTTTATTTTCTAAGATAATTTGATCTAGGCCTGGGCATAAAAACCGTACCCGAATATCCAACCCGGAACCCGACCCAAAAAACCGGGTTTGGATTAGGTACGGATTTGTCTATAAAACCTTATTGGGTTCTATTTTCTAATACCCGTGGGTTCGGGTTAGGGTCGGGTAATATCCAGTACCCGTTTAGGTACCCATTAAACCCGAACATGTAAACATATTTATAATATTTATCATTAATATAATACAATTACCCCAAAATTATGACTATAATTTTGAATATTTCATTTAGTTTTATATCTAAATATCAAAAATAATCAAAATATCTAAAATATTTTGTTATGTAAGTCAAAATTTAACTAAATTTATTTAAATTTAATTATATTTTTTCGGGTACCCGGTAGTTCGGGTACTAATCGGATTCTAAAATTTGTAACCCAAACCGATCCGAACCCGATAGTACCCAAACCGAACCGAACCCATATATCTAAAAATACCCAATAAGTTCTTTTTTTCTAAACCCGTTTACCCAAACCCGAATAGGTAATACCCGAACCCGAACGGATTACCCGAATACCCAGCCCTATTGATCAATATTGTGTCGCCTTTTGCAGTTACGTGATTAGGAGATGATTTTATATGGCAATATATGAAAATATGGAGCAACGACTAGTATTTTGGTAAGGGTTCTTATAGATTTTAGGGCCATCCAAATTTCTATGTAGAAAAACTAGTATTTTCGTAATGGTTAAGAAAAAGATAATGCAAATATATTTAGGAACTGAATTACCTAAATTTATCTTAATGTATTTAACATAGAAAAATGTTTGGTTGGATAATATACAGTATGTGATAATTGAAAAATGTATTTCCTAAAGATGATTGCGATTCCTAAAGACATTTTGGTTTCCATAATTTTATGTATATTTTTAAAAGTTAAATATACATTTGTTTTCTTGTCTATATATAGTTTCACCGTTTCACGTACCTTTTTCTCTTGTCAAATTCAAGATTAGTACTTTTATCTCTAAAAATATATTGTCAATCAAACTAAAATTCATCTCATTCAGAATGCTCTCCTCCATCTATTACCAGGGTAATGGAGTAATGGAAGTTATGCGGACAGTATGACTTTATGGTTAGGCTCGAGATGAAGTTTCACACATTGCAAAGAGTTTTGATTTTACTTTAAACAGTTACGTTGTTGTACTCTCTAACAAAGTTGTAAACCAAACTCTCCATGTAAAAAAAAATTCCGAATAAATTTTACATTTAAAAAAAAAAAAGAAAATCATACAAACTTCAACAAAACAAAAAAAAGAAATCAATCTCTTGATAATCCTGAAAACGACAGTGTCCGTTGCGTTTGGTTTAGTCATACAAATCGAGTCTACAATTTCCGGTTCAGTGTAATCCCGGTTTATTTTACACATTACTGTTTTAGTCATCACTGTGAAAAGCTTCATTTCTTCTTCTTCTTCTTCGAGACGATGCAATCAATTCCACTGTTTCTCAACAAAAATGGCGACTTTGAAGCCACCGGAATCTCAATTACTAAAAACCCTAACATCAATCCTCACTTCAGAAAAAACCCATTTGCTCGAAACCCTAAATCCCTACATCCCCCAAATCACACAGCCTCTCCTTACCTCTCTCCTCTCTTCTCCTTCACTCGCTAAGAAACCCGAAACCCTAGTCTCATTCTTCCAATGGGCTCAGACTTCAGTCCCAGAAGCGTTTCCATCAAATTCACCTCTTCCCCTTCTCACCGTCGTCCGTTCTCTCATCTCTCACCACAAATTCGCCGACGCCAAGTCTCTTCTCGTCTCCTACATACGCACCTCTGATGCATCTCTTTCTCTTTGCAACTCTCTCATCCACCCGAATCTTCATCTCTCGCCTCGTCCCTCTAAGGCTCTATTCGACATTGCTCTCAGTGCGTATCTTCATGCTGGAAAGCCTCACGTTGCGTTACAGATCTTTCAGAAGATGGTTCGGTTAAAGCACAAACCAAATCTGCTCACTTGCAACACGCTTCTCCTTGGTTTAGTTAGGTACCCTTCTACATTCTCTATCTCGAGTGCTAGAGAAGTGTTTGATGATATGGTTAAGCTTGGTGTTTCGGTAAATGTGATAACTTTCAATGTTTTGGTTAATGGGTATTGCTTAGAAGGCAAGCTTGACGATGCTGTAGGGATGTTAGAGAGGATGGATAGTGACTTCAATGTGAATCCTGATAATGTTACTTACAATACGATTCTGAAAGCAATGTCTAAGAAAGGTCGTTTGAATGATGTTAAGGAACTGTTGTTGGATATGAAGAAGCATGGATTGATGCCAAATAGGGTTACTTACAATAATTTAGTGTATGGTTACTGTAAGCTGGGTTCGTTGAAAGAAGCATTTCAGATTGTGGAGCTGATGAAGCAAACAAACATATTACCGGATCTTTGGACCTATAACATGCTGATCAGTGGGCTTTGCAATGCCGGTAGTATCAGGGAAGCTCTTGAGTTAGTGGATGAGATGAAGCATTTGAAGTTACAGCCAGATGTGGTTACTTACAATACATTGATTGATGGGTGTTTCGAATCGGGGTTTAGTTTGGAGGCTAGGAAGTTAGAGGATCAAATGGAGAATGATGGAGTTAAACCTAACCAAGTGACTCACAATATATCTCTTAAGTGGTTTTGTAAGGAAGAGCAAAGGGAAGTGGTTACTAGAAGGGTTAAGGAATTGGTGGAAGTGCACGGGTTTTGTCCTGATAGAGTAACTTATCATACTCTGATTAAAGCATATTTGAAAGTAGGAGATTTGAGTGGTGCCCTTGAGATGATGCGTGAGATGGGGCAAAAAGGCTTTAAGATGAATACTATTACCCTTAATACCATTCTTGACGCTCTATGTAAAGAGAGGAAACCTGATGAAGCTCACAATTTGCTGAATAGTGCGTGCAAACGAGGATATATTGTTGATGAGGTTAGTTATGGCACATTGATCACAGGATACTTCAGGGGAGAAAAAGTGGAGAAAGCTTTGGAGATGTGGGATGAGATGAAGAAGACAAAGATTACTCCTACCGTGAGCACGTTCAACTCTGTAATTGGAGGTCTCTGTCACCATGGAAAAACTGAGCTAGCAATGGAGAAATTCGATGAGCTTGCAGGGAGTGGTTTGCTTCCTGATGATAGTACATTCAATTCAATCATCCTCGGATACTGCAAAGAAGGACGGGTCGAAAAAGCATTCGAGTTTTACAACGAATCGATCAAACACTCTTTCAAGCCTGATAACTATACATGTAACATTCTTCTCAATGGTCTTTGTAAGGAGGGTATGACAGAAAAGGCTCTCAATTTCTTCAATACGCTTATCGAGGAGAGAGAGGTTGATACAGTTACATACAACACGATGATCTCGGCTTTCTGCAAGGACAAGAAGTTAAAAGAAGCATATGATCTTCTATCAGAAATGGAGGAGAAAGGACTGGAGCCTGATCGGTTTACGTACAACAGTATCATCACTTCACTTATGGAAGACGGTAAGCTGAGTGAAGCAGATGAACTGTTGGCGAAAATTTCTGAAAAGTTTGGCTTGATGAAGCAGAATTTGCAGGCAGAAACAGAGGAAAATGAAGCAACAACAAGTGAATCAAAGGAGGAACTTAACACTGGAACTATTGCTTACTCTGATGTAATAAATGAACTCTGTAGTAGAGGAAGATTAAAGGGCCATTCAATATCTTGAAGGAAGAACATTTTTTTTTCATTTTGCATCTCGATTGTCTTAAATTATACTTTGCTAAAAGACATTATAATATAGTTTCCATATGTTTAAAATGATTTTAATTTTTAAAAACAATTGTATATAGGGAGATAACTTTTCAGAAATATTTCAAGTGACATATATTACATCAATCTTAACATACAAAACAATTTTGAAAGTTGTAATTCAAATAAGAAAACCTAAGACTGAATTATTTATATTTCTAGGAATAGTTAAAGTCAGTTTGATGCTAAACGAAAGAAAAGTTATTCCTCTAATTATTACTTGGAAAAATGTCAAAAAAATCCGTGAACTTACCAAAATTAATGAAAATAATCATGATTTTTGCTTTTGCTGAATTAATCTTCCAATTTTTATGAAATCCATGATTTAAGAGAACAGATCGACAGTGTGAAGAATACCCAGAACATAATGGAGGCGATGAGACTCGTGGAACATAACAGATTGATTCTTCCGTTGCGGCTTCCATATTGAAACAGAGCACCGAATCATGCCACATAACTAGGAAAGAGCGTCACAAGAGAAAGTAGAGACAAAGAGGATATAAAATCTGGATGGAATTGGGGTTTTAGTTTTATTTGCTCCTCAATTATCAGCAAAGCCAAAAAAAAAATCGAGTACGAGGTTGTTCGAACCGATTACCCTCGAGAGAAGAATACTCACTTATACCACCAGACTAATCTAATAAAACTGTTGCGTTATAAATTGTAATTATATATATATAGTTGAGCACGCAGAGTTAAGATTTATTGCCTATGTAACGCCGTTAACGGCTGTTAAATTGTGGATGTAATCTGCTAACAATAAAAAAATTGAAATATTTGTAGACCAAAGAAAAAAGACCAGGTATTAAACGTCTAAATAAAAAGTAGATGGAGTATTTTTCGGCTTTTTCTCCCTTTCTAAACAATATCATAACGTAAAAATTTGTTTTGCTATTTAAAAATATTATGTTAATGGATAACCAAACCGTTAAATTTTTGATATAATTCAAATTCATGTTTTATTTGACAAAATCAACTAAAGTTGATATTTTTTTTAAAAATAATTCAACAATAATACATATACTAGATTAAGACCCGTGCTAGAGCACGAGTTGAAATTCATTTTATTTATATTATAATTTTTATATAAAGTATAATTTATGTGATTGTTTTAAAAAGTTTTTTTAGATAAGACATTATGCAATAAAATCATATGCTAAATATAATGGCTTCAAAAAAGACATTTGTTTTGTAAGTTTTATATTGTTAATGATTCTAAATAATTATCCGTGCTATAACACTAGTTAAATTTTATTTTATACAAAATTTTGTATATTTTATATTTTAAAATAAAATTTTAATATGTTGTATTAATTTATGTATGTGAAGTTATTTCAACAATGTATATTCTACATTATGACTTGAATATTATTATAATACATAATGTTATTATAATACATAATTTTGACTTATAATTAAAAGTCAAACCTAGAACACGGTGTATATAATTGACCCGGTACTCAGTAAATTTTTTTAATTCAAATAGATATTATTTTTAAAGAATAATATTACTAAATCTTGAAATATTTTATAGATTGAACAATTTGGTATATCGAGAAATAAAACTATTTTTAATTATAATAAATAATATGATAATTTATTTGTTTCACAAAATAGACTCATATATAAAAATGAGAGGTGAAGTATAATGATAATTAACAAATTAATATGTTAAGTTAGATATCAAATTTTTATAATATGGATGAATAATTTAATAAAGGAAATTAATATGGTAAGTTAGATGATATCAAATGATTCTTTAGAATATTCTCTTTAAGATTTTTGGAAATAAATTAAATTTGCACCCACAGACACACTATTTAACTTGTAACCAATTAATTTATAACCTATTTGTAACAACTTATTAAAATTATATAGTTTTATTATTTTGTATTTCCATTTTATTATATAGGAGATATATTTTTTTTAACAATAAGTATAAAATTGGCTCAAACAAGCCAATACAAAGGAACATTGTTTAGGTAAGTAACAAAAATACATAATTTTATTTGGAAATTAATAGAAAATAGATATTTAACCTACCATATGTAAAATTCATGTTTTTCTCGCCACTTTTGGTAATTTGATATTTTTTCTTTTTGACATTTTTCCAATTGGTATTGGCCCAAGTCATATTTGACAGGCCCAGCTATAGCTCATCAAATTATCTCTTTATTATTGATTTTTTTTTTTTTTTTTCCAACAATTGTCTTTTTCCCAATCTCTTCTTCTTCTCCCCTGAGCGAGAAAAAAAAAAAAAAAAAGTTCTATCGTCCGTGAAAATTTCTGGTGTTCTTCTCTCATACTTGCGGATTGTTTCTTCAAAGGTTGGTTTCTTAATTCGATTTCAGTTAAGATTGTATCTTCTCTCTGTATTTCGTTAAGGGTTTTAACTGTTCCATCGATTTCAATCGTTTTGGTTTTGAGTATATGATTTACATGTTTCCATTACTCTTAGGTTTTGCGGCAATATGTTACCCATAAGGTTGTGTCTTTCTTACATGGAATTTAGAAATTAATGGTGATTTATAAGGTTAGGATTCTAAAATCGTTCGTCTCCTGTTTTAGGGTTTGAACAAATTAGCTCTATCTCGATTTGAATTTGCATCAAGTTCTGATTTTTTTTCATTGAACCCAGTTAAATTTCTTGTTTGCATCATCTCTTTATGTGAATTTTGTGTTCATTAGGTTCCTGTGTTATTTAGTTAGCTTCAATCATGACACAATTTTTTTTTTTAAATTGAACTCAGTTAAGATCTTACTTGCATCAGCTTGATGTGTGGATTCTGTTGTTATTTGGTGCCTTAGGTGTTACATAGTTTTGAGATGTAGGTATTATTATTACTTGTACCACTTTGGTTCTTGTTCTCAAGTCTCAATGCTGTATTGGATAACTCTATTTTCTCTATTGGTTTTTCTTTGCAGTTTTGTACACTTGGAAATATGGTTAATGCGAGAAGAGTGCATCCGGATTGTATAAATGCTTCGAATCCTTATCACGAGTGTGTCGAGTTTTGCTTTAAGAAAATTGCTGAAGTGAAGGCAAGATTGGAGGAGGAGAATGCAGGTTTGTGTTCTTTCTCTCTTCTAGTTGTTTAGCTGTGTTGATTCGTTTCCTGTGATTATGTTTTATGATTTTGATGCGTAGCAGATGCTGTTTGAAGTTTATTGTGTGCTGTTTTGCGTAGCAGATGCTGTTTGAAGTTTATTGTTTGTTTGCTGACACGGATATAGACTTGTTATTTGTTAATGTGATGTTCTGTCTGATGAAAAAATCGTGTTGTTCTTAAATCTGAGACTTGTTTTTCTTTTTTTGCCAAAAGGATTAGTTGAAGCTGTCGGTGGGGGTGGTCACCCTAATGCTAAAGTTCTTGAGCAAGCGAGGGATTCGCTCGATGATAAAAGAATAGAGGAAGTTAGTTCTGAAGAAGAAGAGGAGGAAGAGGATAACCAAGAACCTGAAATTGACGTGACCCAACTTACTGGGAGGAAGAAGAAGTTGTTTGAGTTGAGACTTAAGATGGTAAGTCTTTTTGTACATTCAGTTGTAACTCTTTAAAAATCCAAAGATTTTATAAATGTAATAACTCTTACATTTTTCACTTTAACTTTTTTTTAGAATGAAGCTAGAAAATCCAATCAGACGGATGTCGGGAGTGAAAAGAAGAAAATGGAAGCACCAACAGAGACGAAAGGAATCTCAAAACAGAAATGGTTGGAGGAGAGGAAGAAAAAGATTGGGAAACTTCTCGATGCCAATGGTTTAGATCTGACAAAGGCTTATATGCTCGATACTCAAGAAGCAGCAGAATCAAAATACAAAAAATGGGAA
>NC_025703.1:23099225-23129898 GCF_000633955.1 Camelina sativa | reverse complement strand
TCAAGAAGCAGCAGAATCAAAATACAAAAAATGGGAAAAGGAACCTACGCCTGCTGGTTGGGATGGTACGTGACATTCTTACTGAATTGTTACTTTGCTCTCTTATCATTAATGTTTTAACGTCAGATCATTACTCAGTTATTGGGAGGCTAATGTGTGAAATGTTATATTTTTCTTCAGTCTTTAACCAGAAGACATTATACAACGCATATAAGAAACGGACAAAGAACATTAAGGTTGATCTAGAGGAGTATAACAGAATGAGAGCAGCTGATCCAGAGTTTTACCGTGAGGCCTCAAGCTTGCAATATGGCAAGGTTTGTGATTTGTCATTTTGGTCAATTTTAGACTCAAATTTATATAGCAAAGAGACATAGAAAAGCTCAATCCTTTGTTAAACTTTTGCAGGCTCCAAAAACTTCGCAAGATAAGATAGACAAGATGGCAAAAGAGCTCTTCGACAGAGAGCAAAAGCGACAAGAGTTTAGCAGGAGGAGAAAGTTCCGGGAAGAGAAGGATATCGATTCCATCAACGACAGAAACGAGCATTTCAACAAAAAGATCGAGCGTGCGTTTGGGAAATACACGTTGGAGATCAAAAACAACTTGGAGCGAGGAACTGCGTTACCCGACTAATCTACTTGAGCTCACATGGTTTGGAAACAAGGGAATGGATGTCTGGTTCGAAAAGTAAACCTCTATGCTGTTGTTTACTTATTTTTCTTTAAAGTATCCTTGAGAGAACTAAATTGTAGAATGATCTTTTCTTTGGGCACCTCAAATCCAAACAAAATTCTGTACCAGTAAATTCTCTCGCGGGAGAGAACAAACGGTAACAAGAATTGTTTTTTACTTTTATGTTTCCTTCTCAAAACTAGAATCTCGGTAGCCAAAGGTCAGGAGTCAGGACACACAAAAACTCTAAATTTTGGATACGAACTTCATTTTCATTAACTGCGACGCGGTTATTGTCGAGATAAACAAATAGGTAAACCGTTAGATTATGGTTAACCAGCCAGCCTAACCGAACCAAGTAAGGCATATAGTAGAGAGAGAGAGATAGTGATCATAAATAACGGCTACATTGTGAAAGAGTGAAAAAAATTGTGGTTTGGACCATTTCGTGTGGTGGTCCTTTATCTTTTCCCTCTCCATCTCTGTTTGCTTTTTAGCTCTTTTCGAAATTTTTGACCTCTATCAAAAGGACCACAAAATCCTCTCTGTTTCCACTTTTCTGAAAAGACGAGACCTGTGGCATTGCTTATTGCTAAACTCCATCCTTATTCCACGCCCCAAGGCTTTAGCTATAGTCTATTACTTCCAAGTTCTAACTAAGGGAACATGTGTTCGTATGTGAGTGGTTTGTGATCCGACCATCGGATAAGAAGAATCCAAGTACGGTAAGACAATAACACCAAGGAATGTTTTAATTTGGACTATAATGTAAAGTGAAGCATAAGATAAGCAACGATACAAAGATGAATTAAACCAAACTAAACTATTGAAAATGAATAAATCTTTAAAAGAAAAAGATTACACCAAATTAAAAGGTAAAACACACAAATTACTCTCACTAATTAAAACACACACAAAACAAATTTCGATAGTTTCTAAGAAGTCTCTCATGCATGCATCAATTGGTTGGGTTGCTGCGGAATGAAGCCAAGGCTTTGATTGCTGCAGCTCTCAAGATGTATTGATGGTATGCTGCTGCTGCTAATGCTCCCACGAACGGTCCAACCCAGAAGATCCACTTCAATTTAACATCCATGAACACAAAAGTTCAATTAATTATATATTATTTCAACAAAAACTAATTAAATCGATTGTAAATGAGAGATGACTAATACTTACATGGTCGTCCCAAGCTTTGTCATCGTTGTAGATAACAGCAGCACCAAAGCTTCTAGCTGGATTTATCCCAGTTCCAGTAATGGGGATAGTAGCCAAATGCACCATGAACACAG
The DNA here is from genome assembly GCF_000633955.1 of Camelina sativa. Taxonomy (NCBI): domain Eukaryota; kingdom Viridiplantae; phylum Streptophyta; class Magnoliopsida; order Brassicales; family Brassicaceae; genus Camelina; species Camelina sativa. The sequence continues at coordinate 23,127,931 of NC_025703.1, read as the reverse complement.
CAAACCCAATCGGTAACGGTGCCAAAACCTATAAATGTAAAAAAACATTCAGAACATTTCAACTTTTTTTTTTTTTTATTATCATAAAAATTACACAAACCCATGCTGAAAAGTTGAAAACTATTCAAAAAGTTACACTAACCATTTTAAAAATCTATGTAAAATATTCAAAAGTATTCAACTTTATTAAAATTACACAAACCCATTTCGAAAACCATGAAATAACATTCAAAAGATTTAAACTTTATTAGAAGATATTACACAAAACGGGGTTGAGATGGTTTACTAACCGGAACGTGGGAGTCACGTGCACTTCTTTTGGGGTCAGTGGCGGAGAAGACGGTGTAAACCAAGACGAATGTGCCAATAATCTCAGCTCCAAGAGCAGTTCCGGTGCTATAACCATGAGCGACAGTGTTAGCTCCGCCTCCGTGACGTTTGTATGGAGTCATCATGAAGGCCTTAACGAGTCCAACTCCACAAATGGCTCCAAGACACTGAGCCACCATGTAAGCAACTGCTCTAAGGAGCGACACTTTACGAGCCAAGAAGAAACCAAACGTCACAGCTGGGTTAATGTGACCTCCTGCAGTTTAAACAAACTTCATATCTTAAAGATCTTGAAATTGAAATATTTTTAGTAAATTTTAGGAGAAGTTTTGTTGAAATATTTACCGGAGATACCGGCGGTACAATAGACGAGGACGAAGATCATGCCACCAAAGGCCCATGCAATACCGAGTAAACCAACGCCGTTACAAGGACCGGTTTGGTTCTTGTGGCCAACGACTGTAGCTACGGTTACGTAGAGGAAGAGGAGAGTGGCGATGAACACCGCGATGATAGCTCGGTAGAAAGACCAGAGCTTAAGCTCAGCCATATCTAGAAGCGGAGCTGGAGGTGGATCCACGTAGTCTTTGCCATGTCTTCCTTCTTCGCTCACTTCTTTCGACATTTTTCTTATCTTAGCTCTCACTTTCAATATGGATGTTTCTTTCTCTTCTGTGTTGCTTTATAAAGGAGAGAATCCTTGCATGTTACATATGATATGATTAGATAACAGAAGGTTATATTTGTAATATATATTCTCTTATGTTATGAAAACCTCACTATTATAATTTCTCAATTTTATTGAAATCCACTCCAACAGTCCTACTAGCTGTCTTTACATTATCAAAAACGACTCTCAATATATTAAATAACTTTGTAAGGCAATACAGAATAAAACCACCTAATGACCATGATATCTTATTTTAGAAAATTTAGTTTTCAAAGTTGCTAACTAAAAAATTGCGTCATGTGTCAAATAAAAATCTAAATGTAGTCATGTATCAGTTCTAAATTTGTTAATATATTAGAAGATAATAATTAAAATTTCTTAACCTATTGAAAATAAAATATAATATATACATAATAAAAATAATTTATTTTTATATTCATACTTTTTATTAATATATTTAAACTATTAACCTAATTTGGGTAAAAAAAATTACTGATAAGAAAAGGAATCTTCTAGTATTTTCTTTACTCATACAAAGAGGTATACTTACCTAATTTATACCACTAATTAGGGCATTCCACAAAAAAATGAAAACCACAAAAATAATTGTAAAAATACTTGAAAACAAAACTTATGTAGTTATTCTTAAATATAATGAGTTAAATATTACTATTTGGTTTTGGATAAAAGTTGAATTTTAAATTTCATTTTTGATTATCATATTTATATTATTTGGTTTTCTATTATTTTTTTCACATGTTTTAATGTTGAGTGTAACCCAATCTAAAATATTATCTTAATTACTTGAACGTTAACTTATTTGAAGTAAGTAACTCATGAATCCATCAAATTTTGATAGATTAGATCAACATGTAAACTCATTTATTTATAGGTTAAATGATTAAATATGCATACCCATCACTACATAAAATCTTATAGCTAGTTACAGTAAGTTTTTATATAGTATTAGTTTTTTTAAGTACATCTTTTCTCTCTCTATATATATATATATATATTTTTTTTCTTCGTTTATGTTCTTCCCCATCGTTTATATAAACGTTTATTACAAATAATTTTGTTATATATAGCATCATCTTCTGGATTATAATAAAAAAAAACCTGTTAATCTAGCATATATTAGTTTTAGTAAAAAAGGCCCAAAAAACAATTTTCTTGCTAAGTTTTTAAAAACTAGGACCCTAAACCATTACCTCCACCTCCGATCACCGTGCTGCCATCCAGCCGCCACCTCAAATCAAACCAGTACATCTCCTCAGCCCAAGACTAAAGCAGGTTATATGGTCTATGCAACAAACTTATTTCATTGAATAACCTAAAAACACGGGAACCAAATCGAAATTGAACTGAACCAAGATACATATAGTTTTCTTATATATGTGGAATGATATTATTAGGTGTACTATTTCGAAATCCCGAAATGATATTTATAAAACCAAATAATCAAAAATGAAACATTACAGTATCATTAATTTAGCTTTATGAATAATTTAAAAAAATTTGAAGAATCAAAATACCACATTTTAATATGAAATTAGATAATTTGATGATTTTTATCAATATCTGATTAGAAAGATATGCTAAAAGATTTTTTGAACATATGATATTTGAAAAAAAATATATATATATATATATATATTGAAAATAGTCATTTTCTAGGTTACAGAATTACAAAAGTTGAAACTTCTTAGTTACTAATTAGATTAGTTTCATTTTAGAATAATGATAGAGTAGGAAATCCAATCAACGAAAAAAGAAAATGGCTACAACAGTTTGAGAAATTAAAACCGAAAGAAAAAATCCATCTTCTTATCTTTTGGCTTCCATTTATTTCATTCAATCTCATACGAGTAACTTAATAAAAAACTTGGTTATGGAATTGATGATTTTTAGGCAATCAAAAATAAATAATCAAAGGGATTATTATGATTTCCACATAATCATAACATAAATATAGAATGTATTGAATAAACTAAACCAAAAGAAACAAAAAATTTAGCAAATATATATATTTATAATTTATATATATTGTATAGTTAGTAAAATTAGATAATTTGATGCCAAAAACGCACTCACCAAATATGATTCAGGTAACCTTAAACGAGTCTTGATGCTCTCAAACTGAACATTATAAGCCATGATGCCATCAGTTTCTTGTAGCTTCTTCAATTCTGCCATAGGGTCATCCCAAAATTCCTCAAACCTCTCCTTCAACATCGACTTATAAGTGGACCGAGATAAGTTGGCGACATCCTCAATCTCATCCTCTATCAACGATTGATGCCACTTAGCTGCTATTCCTTCCAAATGCATCGAAACCGTAGTAATCTTCATATCATCCGGCGTATGATCAATAACAAAAAATTGTTCCACCTTAAAGAGCCATTACTTCACATCCTCACCATCAAATCATGGACAATCTATCCTTGCAAGTCTCGTAATACTGCCAGAAGCCTGAGAGGCACTCGATTTCATACCTCTTTTCAGATCTGAAGCACAGCTAGTTGTCGCAAGTGACAGACGTTGTGAACGCTGCGAATCCGGTGTGGAAAACTGAGCTGGATTTGCTAGCATCTGAATCGACTCATACAACTCCCGAAACTGTTCCTCTTGCTTCAAATTTTGTTCCGCGAACTGGTGATCCAACTTAGCATTTTGTGCTTCAATTTTTTCTTCTAACCTCCCAACACGACACTCGAGATCTTCCTCCGTCACGTCTGTGACCGGATTCTTCTGTGTTTGAGCTCGCGTTGCTATCGTCATATTTCCGAGAATCGATTGACCTCTGATACCTTTGATAAAGAACAAATTCACCACAAATTCTCAATTAAGAACTTGAACAATCAAATTCTCAAATCGAATACAAGAACGAGATTCAACGTTCATGAAACGAGGAATCCCAAAGTCACCTTGCAAGAACTTCAAAGGAAGAAGAGTTTTTCGCAGAGGATGAACAATACCGTACAATCAGAGGAAGAAGACGAAGTCTAACAAACTTTTCACAACAATTTCGATAAAAAGAAATAAAATGTATGTTTTGGGTATTTAATAGTCGCAAGGTCTTCGCTCCATCTTGGCCGTTGCTCCTCTTTTAATCTTCCACCGCACACATGTCCTTTATTATTTTTTGCTATATCAGCGACTGACTCTCTCTATATCCGGTGAGTCCCGGCGACTCTCTCTCTCTCTCTCTCTCTGTCTCTCTGTTAGCACGATCTAGCTATGGTGCGTTTGTCGCTTCGTGTTGCAGCATCTGCCATACTACAGAAGAGAGAGAGAATGAAGTTGAGAAGAAGAAGAGCGACGCAACGAACAGAAAATAGGGTAGCACCACAGATTCGTATCAAAGAGAATAAAAAGTTGAAAAGTATAGGAAGAGCTATGCAAGGTTCAATAACTTGGGTCGCAGCAGAGATTCCTCTAGACATACTGATCGAGATTCTCATATCCTAACTGAAGAAGATCCTTACGACATATTATACTTCATGGGCCACGACCCTGTTAACGATCAGTTCAAACTACTGTGCACAATCACCAATATGTCAAACAACGATATGCAAAAGATAAAGTCAGAGCGTTGGGTCTTGGTAGTAGAAGCTGGTGGTTCGTGGAAAAGGGTTGTTATCTCGTCAGAATCTCGATCAGTATGTCTAGAGGGAACATATTAATAAGTTACCTTTATTTAACACAGCATATGTTAGTTGGGAAAAATGCTAAAAAAAATCCGATGTTATTTTTATTTGGACGTTTAATACCCAATTGTTTTCGGTTGGAACAAAAATGCCTTATATATTAAATTAGTGTCAAATAAATCCTTATTTTTAAAAACTTGGTCGAATCGAACAGACTACTTAACAGACGTTAACTTGGGTAACGGAATCGCTAAACCAGATTAAGTTTCAATCACATGTTTTGAAACAGCTATATACAATATGTTTACTTAACTTGACGAATATGTTAAAGTAGTAATACAAACCCTTTACCATTAGACTACTTTAACATATTCATCAAGTTATGTAACCATACTGTATATATCAGTTTAAAAACGTGTGATTGAAGCTTAATCCGGTTTAGCGATTCCGTTACCCAAATTAACGTTTGTTAAGTCGTCTGTTCGATTCAACCAAGTTTTTAAAAATAAGGATTTATTTGACACTAATTTAATATACTAGGTATTTTTATTTCAACTGAAAACAATTGGGTATTAAACGTCCAAATAAAAATAATATCAGGTTTTTTTGGCATTTTTCCCAACTAACATAGGCTGTGTTAAATAAAGGTAACTTATTAATATGTTCCCTCTCAAGTTCTCTGTGGTTATACCAAACTTTTTATTTAGTCTCTTGCTATCTTTATAAGAAGGTAAAAGACATACGATAGAAGAATGTAGAAAAAAAACAAATTAAAAGAAAATAACTAAAAACAATTATCTGAAAATCTTACGCTCAGACTCCAAGTACCTGATGCTCTCACTCGGATGCATGAAATCCACGTCAAAATATGTGATATCTTCATCCTTACTAAACCAGGAATCCGGTATCCCTTTGATCTCAATCCATTCCAGATTATTCGTGTGTAGATCATAGCACAAGATGTAAAAGGGAGAAATTAAGTCTCGCGGAAACAAAATAACCTTGCCTTTTAGATGTGTACCTCTTATTATCAAACAATTGGTAATGACTAAATGCATCTGAGAAGGCTTCAAAACCAAAGTCTTCCTCGACCATTCTTTCTTCGTCCAATCTTCAACAACCCATAGATCCACGGTACCCGTCTCTTTTAGATAGGTAATGTCAAAGACAGCCACTGTTCCACCATAATCTATTTGAGTCACTGTCTTCTCATCTCTAGTTAGCTTCTCTATCTTCTCACCGGCCCTCCAAGGTACTTGCATCATATCAAATCCTTCTGACCTGACATCGAACCTCACAAGCACACATGTATATGTATCAGTCCACGCACAATAATGTATAGCTCCTTTCATACATAATGCTAATATAGTATTATAGAAGGCTTGTATATTATTAGATGAATGAGATACAAGATATATATAGGCATGTACAGAAGGGTTTTGATATACACTAATTACAATTATATCCTTAATATACATTTCTCCTTATACGCCCCCTCAAGAAGGAAGCAATCTCTTGATTCCTATTTTGCTGTTTAAGTCCACGAAGCGTGGCCCCGGAAGAGGTTTTGTGAGACCATCCGCGAGCTAATCATGTGTAGAGACATGAACAACCCGCAACATGCCAGACTGAATGTGTTCACGCACAAAGTGATAATCCATTGCAACATGTTTCATCTTTGTATGGAAAACAGGATTTGCGCATAAGTATGTGGCACCGATATTATCGCAATAGATCATCGGAGGCAGAGATAGAGTAATCCCCATCTCTGTGAGCAATGAGCAGATCCACCGGATTTCAGAGGCAGTGTTAGCGACGGCCCGATACTCGGCTTCGGTAGAGGACCGAGAGACACTCCTTTGTTTCTTTGAAGACCAAGAAATAGGACTGCCACCATAGTAAACAATGTAAGCATTTGTTGAGATACAATCACCTCGGTCACGACCCCAGTCTGCATCAGAGAATGCGTGAAGTGTGGACGGTCCATCGCGTCGAAGGAAGATGCCTAATGACCTTGTTCCCGCAAGATAGCGTAAGACGCGTTTAGCCGCAATCCAATGTTCATCAGTGGGTTTATGCATAAACTGAGACAAGCGGTTAACCGCAAATGCAATGTCTGGTCTCGTAAAGGCCAAGTACTGGAGACTCCCAACCACCATGCGATATTGAGAAGCATCTCCAAGAGCTGTACCGGAGAGGAGAGTAAGAGGCTTGTGCGTCATTGGAGTGGAAACCGCTTTAGCCTCAAGCATGTGTGTCTTGGCAAGCAAGTCAGTGATGTACTTCCGCTGCATCAAGTGAATACCATTTGAGGATTGTGTCGCCTCTATACCCAGAAAATAGTGAAGAGGACCAAGGTCCTTAAGTGAAAATCGGTGGGCAAGATTTGCATTAAACATGTTCACAGTGGAAGGATCCCCAACAATAATGATATCGTCAACGTATTCTAGGACATAGATGTAAGAAGAGCCACGATGACAGATGAACAGAGAGGCATCAGCGAGTGACGTTTTGAAGTCGGACTGAAGGAGGAATTGACGCAGTTCATGATACGAGGCACGAGGTGCCTGTTTGAGTCCATATAGGGCTTTATTTAAACGACACACATGATCAGGATGGTCACGATCAATGAAACCCGGGGGTTGCGTTACATACACCTCCTCTTGCAATGTGCCCTGTAGAAAAGTGTTATTGATGTCGACTTGATGAAGAGCCCAATTGCGTTTGACTGCAATCTCAAGCACCAAGCGGATTGTCGTCAATTTTATGACGGGACTGAAAGTCTCGGAGTAGTCGACACCATACTGCTGGTTGAAACCTCTCGCCACCAATCGAGCTTTATACCTATCAATAGACCCATCAGGTTTATATTTGAGAGTGAATATCCACTTACAGGTGATCACATTGTGGGCATGGTCAGGCGGGACCAAGTCAAAAGTGTGATTGCGGATTTGAGCATTCATCTCTTCAGACATGGTGTGTCGCCAATTCGGATCTCGGAGAGCTTGCGCCACCGTTGTCGGTATCGCTGGAGTCACCGCCGCAACCAGATTTAAACGTTGTTTGGGCTTGGTGATCTGGTTTTTGGATCGGGTCTTCATTGGGTGAGCATTATGAGGTGGAGGACTTGGCGAGAGAGATGGTGCCGGAGTCGGAGCCGGAACCGGAGACAAGCTTGGCGAAGGAGTCGAGGTCGGAGAAGAATCCGGTGTGGGAGAGGATGTTGACAACGAGGTCGAGGTGTGCGAGGAAGACGATGATGATGGACTGTGCAATGATGGGCCGGAAGAGGATGATGGGCTTTGAGTGGATAGGCCCGTTGGAGATGGACTTCGATTTGTTGGGCTTTGGTGAACCGAGGGAGAGTCATGAAATTGTTTTGTTCGTGTTTCATGGTCGATGTCAGGCGAGACAAACAACGAGGACTGTGAAGCCGGCGAGTCCGGCGGGGAGTGAGCAATTGGCGGTGGAGAGGAATCTTGGCGGCCAGGGTGAAGGGAGCACGGAGGCGGAGCTGATGACGGCGTGAGACGTAGAACCGACGACCAGTTAGAACCAGTAGACGATGACGACGGAGTACACACCGGCAGAGTCATGGACAACGTTTTCTGAGCAAACGGAAACGACGACTCCACGAACTGCACATGACGGGACACATAAATTCGACCAGTTTGCATCTCGAGACACAAATACGCGCTTTGAGTCAAAGAGTAACCGAGGAACACACAGGCAGTGGATCTACTTTCGAGCTTGTTCTGACGGTAAGGACGTAGCCATGGATAACATACACAACCAAACACCCGGAGTTTGAGATAGTTAGGTGTTGTGGTGAATAGTTTCTTGTACGGAGAGTCACCATTAAGTACGTCCGTTGGCATCCGATTAATAAGGTAGACCGCCACACCAAATGCATAGGGCAAGACCGGTTTCAAACACAGGGCGATGCTTGCGTTCAGAGATACCATTGTGTTGCGGTGTGTGAGGTGGAGTCGTCATGTGCGAGATACCATGTGAAACCAAGAAGGATCGCAGCGCTATAAATTCCCCACCATTATCTGAGTACAAAGTACGGATCTTACTTTGAAAACGATTTTCGACTAGGGCTTTAAAAGCAATAAATACTTCTTTAACCTGTGACTTTTGTTTCAAAGGGTAGAGCCAAGAATATCTGGTAAAATGATCGACAAGGATGAGATAGTATTTATGATTTTCTGTAGATAAGATTGGGGAGGACCACACATCGGTGTAAATATATTCAAGGGGATGAGAGGAGACAATAGTGTTTGTAGAGAAAGGCAATTTCTGACTTTTATTGAGTAAACAATCAGAACAAGAAAATTCTTTGTGAGGAGATGGAGAAAGTGGTAAAGAGAATTGAGAAACAATAGTTTTTAAAACAGAAAAAGAAGGATGCCCTAGTCGAAAATGCCAAGAAGATAAGTCCGTGCGTGGTGTCGGTGTGGCCGAGAAGAAAGACATGGTGTTACGGTTCATCGGCCATTCATACAGCTCATTCTTAGTTCGGCCTTGGAGCAATAGGGCCCCCGTGCTCAGATCCTTCACCTGAAAATGTGCAGGAAAGAAATTCACAGACACTTGATTATTGTTGCATAACCAATAAACAGAGATAATGTTCTTGCAAACATTTGGAACATATAAAACATCTTTAAGCGCAAGAGAGCGAGAGGGAGTAGGGATTAAAGCTGAACCCATGTGTGTTATGGGAAGGCCGGACCCATCCGCAATGGTGACCTCCTCACCCCCATTATATGGCTGATGAAGAGCAAGATTTGAGAGATCAGTGGTGAGATGATGAGTTGCGCCACTGTCACAAATCCAGGGGGTCGAGGAAAACACCGCCGCAACTATCACAAGAGGTTGCCACGGTGGTGCAGACGAGGCCGAGTAACCACCACCAGAAAAGCCACGGCCAGAGGATTGGAGCTGAGAGCATCGTCGCGCACTGTGACCATAGACTCCACAAAGTTGATACCGTCCCTGGTACCCACGACCTTGTGATCCACGGGAAGAGCCTTGCGAGTTATTCCATGATCCACGAGATGAGCCACGGTTCTGGTTACGAAAATTTTGATTGTTGTTGTTGGATCCACCAGAAGACTTGTACGACACGACATTGGCAGTGACCGGAACAGAGGAGGAGGCAGAGCGAGCAAGAGCTTGTAACTTCAAATCATAATTAATCAGCTTTTCGTGAATCTCTGTTAATGATGGCGGCGTATCACGACCATCAATCTGATCAATCACCGACTTAAAGTCATCTAGGAGGCCACCGAGAATGTAGTCGACTTGATCCTCATGCTCAAGAGGCTTACCAAGCAGCGCAAGTTGATCAAACCTTGTGGTAAAGCCTTGAAAATATTCATCTATCGAGCGACCACCTTTCTTCCACGATTTGATTTGCTCCCGAATCTGTTTGATATGTCCCCAACTCGGCTTAGCATAAGTGTCAGAGAGAGTGCTCCAGATCTGTGCCGAGGTGACCGCCTTGGACAGCAAGGGTTGAACTTCGACAGAAATAGCACCAAGAAGACTAGCAAATATCAGCTTGTTCTGTCGTTTCCAGTGGCTATACTCCGTATTAACCGTATCAACACCAGCAGAGGTGATGATCTGAGAAGGAGCAGCGGTGGAACCATCAAGGTACCCAACAAGTTCATGGCCATCCAACAAGGCATGAACTTGGCGGTTCCACATCATGAAATTTGTGGCTGTGAGCTTCGTGACGTTAGCCATGTTAACGTTGTGAAGGAGGGATGGATCGGAGGTTACAACGGTATCACTCTGGGAAGACATGATGAAAACAAGAGAGAGAAGAACGAAGAGAGAAGGGAAAAGAGATGAAGCTTGCAGAGAGAGACGCAAGAAGAGTAAGAGCGGTGCAGAAATAAAAAATTTAGGGTTTCTAGGATCTAAAGCTCTGATACCATATTATAGAAGGCTTGTATATTATTAGTTGAATGAGATACAAGATATATATAGGCATGTACAAAAGGGTTTTGATATACACTAATTACAATTATATCCTTAATATACATTTCTCCTTATATATAGGATCATGAGGATGAAAATCATTTGCAACGCTTTTCCTTTTCCACGAGCCAACACTTTCTAGAACATACATCCAATACTCAGACCTTTTCTTTCCCATATCCTCTACAAAAATTGTGCAAAGTAGTTTATACTGATCGTTTACAGGATCGTGGCCCATACAGTATTGGATGGTATAAGGATCATAATGAAGGTCGCGACCCTCAGCTATGATATCAGATTCTTTTATAACAGGTATGATATAAAGTTGTCTGGTGGTAGGGTTATAGATCCGCGCATTTAAATAATACATGAAGCAAGTAAAGCCATGGAGAAAGCGTGGGTCGAAGCCTCCCATCCTACGGACAGTCAGATCCTGGTCGAATTCTAAGGTAGAAGCAAACGGGCTTGGAATGGCTGATGATAGGAGCAGAGACTTGGAATAGAAGCGGCGGTCCTTTAAAGACATGTAAAGACGAGGTTGAGATGGGACCATAAGGAAACGGTTGCAAAATTCTCTAGAGGACAAGAGAGATAACCAAAACTTCGAGACACTCTTGAATTTCAGCACAGATTTCGCAGGCAATCTCGTTAGAATCTCGTTCAGGAGATCCAGAGGGATGTGTCGTGCGTCCCAAGTTTCTTCTTCTTCTTTATGAATCTGTGTAACCCTATTTTGTGTTCGTTGCCTCGCTCTTCCTCTACCTCTTCTTCTTCTCAACTTCATTCTCTCTCTATTCTGTAGTATGGCAGATGCTGCAACACGAAGAGACAAACGCACCATAGTTAGTTGTCCTCTTCTAATCGGGAGAACAGAAAAAAAAATTGAGAGACGGCCACCGGGATACAAATCTCGATTTAGGATTTAGGGGGTGTATTGAATTTGATATTTTAGGAGATTTTGGAGTATTCTGAAATTCCCTATTATCTAATTGATCTGAAATCTTATGTTATTGAATGTGAAATTTATAAAAATCATTTAGAATCTATTGTTATTCAATCAATAATTTATAAATCTTACATCTACTGTTATTCAATAAATCACAATCTTTTTAATAAAAAGTTACTGAATGACATTCTAGAAGATTTTTTTGACATTTTTAGTTAAAAAATATGTCTTACAAAATCCCACCTTCAAAGGTGAAACTTTGAAAAAAAAATTCTTCGACATCTACTGCATTTTTTTAATAAGTGCAACTCTCTTTCTCTTTCTCTCTACCCTCTTTTTAAAAGTGGACGAAAGCAGCCAATAGAGCATGCAATATCACCCAGTAAATCATGATTCCTAACCGTAAGGCAGGTTATCGATCAGGAGATCCAGAGGGAGTTGTCATGCGTCCCAAGTTTTTGAATTATGCATTGCTTCTTCTTCTTCTTTAGGAATCTGTGGTGCAACCCTATTTTGTGTTCGTTGCGTCGCTCTTCCTCTACCTCTTCTTCTTCTCAACTTTATTCTCTCTCTATTCTGTAGTATGTCAGATGCTGCAACACGAAGAGACAAACGCACCATAGTTAGTTGTCCTCTTCTAATCGGGGGAACAGAAAAAAAATTGAGAGACGGCCACCGAGATACAAATTTCGCTTTAGGATTTTAATGTTCGCTGGTTATACAACTATTCCTTTTAGAAACACTAGGTTTTGTACCCATGCTACGCGTGGGTTTATTTGATATAATTTAATAAAAATTATATATGATTGATGTCGGTAATAAAATATTATTTTATAGAAAACTTTAAATTATTATTGAGAAAAAATTAAATTTCAGATACACAATTTTAAAAAATATAAAAATCAGTTGTGTTTTAAAATCATGAATTTAACTCGACGTCCAGGCGAAACGGATCAAACTGGTGACCTCACATATCCTAAACCATTTCTTTGACCACCAGAAAACGGAACAATTTTATAATCATGAATTTATCTCGTTTTTCATATTTAATTGATCGCTATCACCTATGTTTTTGTGTTTTTTATTCAATGTTTTCTTATTCTTTATATTCTTTCTTGTCATTTTCACTATCAAATTTTATGGTAATTGTCATCATTACTTTTACCGTCTGGTTCTTCATTATACTCTTCTTCTTGTTCTTCCTCGTCAACTTCTTCACATTCTTCCACTGAAAAACCTTTTTTAAGACTACCACACAACTTGTTAACCCATCAAACTCCAAGACCAAAATCATATATTTTCTCATAAAAATTGTGCATTTCATGAAAACCAGCATAGTCAACACATGCACCCAATTATTGATAATTTCATCCATATTATTCGATTTTAGATCCACACGGTTTGAAACTTCTCAAACCAAAATCTTTACTTGCAGAGAAAGTAATATGAACACATATATAGTTAAAACAATATTTATGCTTTTCGTCAATTCTTCTTCTTTAAACTCAAATAACATCAAATCAAGGTCTTACGACGTCAATCCTTATTTTTTAGATTTGAAATTAAAATTACTGCGAAAGTATCAAATCATCTGTAAAGTCATACACAAAACATGTTTTACAGCTCATAATATATATATAAAGCACAAACGGAGATAAGTAAGATATTTTCAAGATATTAAAAAGTTGATGTATAATATTTTGTAATTCTTAAACTTTTAAAATTTTAATAGAGATTATTTTTTAAAAATATTTCAAACTTTAGATGTAGTTTGAATATTTGTAACATTTTTTTTAGTTAAATATTAATGACACTTTAACTTTTTATAGAGTTTAAATAGTTATAATTTTTTAACATTTTTATGGAGGTATTTATAATATTTCTAAATATTCTATATTAATTATTTAAACCTTTATATATTTTAATTTGCTAAAATAAATCAAATAAAACTTCTAAATTTAGAAACCTGATAAATAAGCATAGATAAAGCAAACCTGATAAATTTATAGTTAAAAATATATTAGTTTTATTTATAATGGTTCTCAGCTATTGTCTAAAATTATCTAGCCGATGTGGGATGTAGTAAATATTTATTTTATTTCTATAGATTTTACTTTTTTTTTCTAAAAAAATCTTAATATATAGATTACTACTATATTTCTAAAAATGTTATTAGTGAAATATCTAATTCTTATTGATTTTTTTTTAAATTCTATATGGACACCTTTAGGAGTTTATAGCTTCAACTTTTTATTAGTATAGATATAATGTCTTAAAATTTCTATGGAGGTTAAGTAATTGTAATGTTTTAAAACATTCTATGAAGTTTAAATATTTTTAATATTTGAACCTTTTAAAATTTTCAAGTTTCAATATTTATAATATTTTAAACTTTTAAAATTTATAAATTATAATTTTTAAAAAACCTTTTACATGTGAAGAAATTTTTAAAATTTAAAAATTAGAAAATTTTGAAACCTTTAAAAGCTAAGACTTTTAGAAGTTTCAATATTTATAATATTTTAACTTTTAAAATTTTAAAATATTATAATAATTTTGAAACTTTTTAAAGCTTTAATTTGATCAGATAAAAAACCGGATCAAACCGAATAAAACTTTTAAACTTGGACGCCTGATAAATCAAGCTTTCCTGCTCATTCGTTGTTGGAAGCATATTAATATTATTTATAATGGTTCTGAACCATTGTCTAAAAAATTTCTAGCCGATGTGGGATATTGTACATAGTTATTTTATTTACATAAATTTCAAATTTTCCTTTTTCTAAAAAATTCTGAAAATTTTAAAAATGTTAATGAATATCATGTCAAATCCTAATTGGTCGTTTAAAAAATATCTTAATATAGAAAATTCTGGTAATCTTAAAAATGTTAATTAGTGACATGTCGAATTCAGATTGGATGTTTAAAATCCTAGGTGGACAGCCTTAGGAGCTTATAGCTTCTACTTTTTATTAGTATAGATACTTGGTTCACCCTTAGAGGTGAACCTTTGTATTCACCCCTTCCTCTCTCAACCAATCAGAATGTTCTATCTAATATTTTATTTAAAAATAAATTGAAATTAAATTAAAAAGCAAAACAAATTAAGCAAACAAATTATGTATACTTTTATTTAAATATTGAGTTGGTTTAGATTTTACAATCAAACAAAATTATATATCGGTTTGAGTTTATAAATGAGAATTAGGGTTTAGATTTTACAATTAAAACAAAATTATTTCGGTTTAGGTTTACAAATGAGATTGTTAGAGTTTAGATTTTATAATTAAAACGAAATTATATGTCGGTTTGGGTTTACAAATGAGATGGTTAGGGTTTAGATTTTACAATTAGAACAAAATTATATGTCGGTTTGAGTTTACAAATGAGATGGTTAGAATTTAGATTTTACAAGTAGAACGAAATTATATATTGGTTTGGGTTCACAAATGAGATGTTAGGGGTTTAGATTTTACAAGTAGAACAAAATTATATGTCGGTTTGGGTTCACAAATGAGATGGTTAGTGTTTAGATTTTACAAGTAGAACGAAATTATATGTCGTTTGGGTTTATTAAAGAACAATTTAAGTTTTTAATTTTATAATAATGTATACAGATTTTATTTCCTTATTTTATAAGGGGGTGAATGAAGAGGTTCTCCCCTAGGGGTGAGCCCAAGTATTGTTGAAATGATGTGATCATGGATGGAGCTAAGGAGGATGAGCTTGTAGCTGAGCTTGAACACGAGGAAAGTGTAGCTGAGCTTGAACCAGAGGAGCTTGTAGCTGAGGAACCATTGCTTGTACCTGAGGAACCATTGCTTGTACCTGAAGGACCAATGACTAGAGCAAAAGCTAAGAAGCTAAAGGATGCACTAAATGGGCTTATTCAAGAGCTTATGGTCAAAGAGAGCATTGAAAAATCTATTGGGGATGAAACCTATCAAGTCCAGCCCACTTTGAACCTAATTCAAGTCCAAGAAAGCCCAAAATAATCACTTTATGGTCAAAGAAGAGTGACGAAAATTGAGATACATGCACCTAAAGTCACTTTGGAGGAAGGGATACATGCACAAGAATTGGATCTTCATTCAACCATCTATCTTAATTGTTTTTTTAAGTTTTAAGACTAGTTAATACTTGGCTTTGTTACCAAGTTTTCTTATCCTATATAGACTCATGTAAGATCATTGAAATAATCATCCAACTTTTTATCAAAACCTTTTCTTTTTGAGAGTGATTCTCTTCTGTTCTTTGTGAACAAAACCGATTGCTTGGTGTGATTCCAACAATCAAAACCGACTACTTGGTGTGATTCCGATAGTCAAAACCCCGATCTCCTTGGTGCGAGGCTGAGAGATCCGATCTTTTTGGTGTGAGGCTGAAAGATCAAACCGGTATATCAAGAGTCTTTCCGCAACTCTTGTGCGACCATTCATTCCACCATCCTTATTCTTGAGGCTTCGTCGTCTTTAGAATCAAGGTGTCTCTATCAACCAACTCGAAGGTGCCGAATCCTTGGGAGGATCATATCAAGTGGTATCAGAGCACACCCTTGAGTTTGGTATTCTATCATTCTATCATCTTCTAACCGTTCATCTTCTTCCTATCATTTTCTATCTTTCAATCTTCTATCTATCATCTTTCTATCTTTCCATCTTCTTTATTTTCATCTTCTCATCTTTTCATCTTCTATTTCTATTTATTTTATTTAAAAAAAAAAAGGCAAAAAAAAATAAAACGAGAAAAAAAAAGAAGGAAGAAAAAAAAAAGAAAAAGAAAGAAAAAAGAAAAAAAAAAGAAAAAACAGAGAAGAAAAAAAAAGGCAAAAAAAAAAGCAAAAAAAAAAAGAAGAAAAAAATGTCTAATGATCCACAAGTTCAAGCACTTATGGGAGAGATGCGACGGTTGATGAGGGTTGAGATGAGTGCAATCTACAAGAGGTTGGATGAAGTACAAGTGGAGGCATAACAAAGACAACCACAAATGTTGCAGCATAGAAGAGAAAGAGATCAACTTAGAGTATTAAGGGTTGACGATTATTACACTACTCAATCATCAAGAACAAGCCATAGGAGGCCACAACACAGAGATGGCATGGATCAAACTTATGAAAACATTGGAGGTAATAAGTTGGAGATTCCTACCTTTCAAGGCAGGAATGATCCAGATGCATACCTAGAGTGGGAGAAAAAGATTGAGTCGGTTTTTAGTTATCAAAACTATTGCGAAATGAAGAAGGTACAAGTTGCAGTCACTGGATTGTGTGATTATGCCATTACTTGGTGGGATCAGTTGGTGATAAGCAGGAGGAGAAATGGAGAACACCCTATTGAGACTTGGGAAGAATTGAAGTCTATTTTGAGGAAACGATATGTTCCCAACCATCACCATCTTGGTTCAAATCATATTCTAAGGAGGCCTTCTAGACCAACTGATGGAGCGTCTACTGTCACACCAAGTTACCAACGAGAAAGGACATCTCTTGTTTTTAAAGAAGAGAAAGCTGCTTTTGTTTCGTTACCATCACCAAAGGAGCACAAGGAGTTGTTGGTTCAGAAAAATCTGTTAGAAATAGCAAAATCACCGAGTGAGCAAACAGAAGCCGAGGAACCAAAGCACAAAGAGATCAGCAAAGATCAGAGTGAGGAAGCCGCGAAGAAAGGCATTATCATCAACAACCTTGATAGTATGGATGATTCATCTGATGAACCAACAAGGAGAGAAAAGCCAACATTACATTTATCGTCAAGCAAGATAGAGCAAGTTGTTGATTTTGTAGGAACCAAGAAAGATCTCACTATAAACTGTGCAAATCTTCCTCATGGTAAGCCACCAGAGTCACTTCAACACTCTCCAACCCAAAGTCTTACAGTTTCGAGGACGAAACTTTTTCAAGAGGAGGGGTATGATATGATCATGAGACCATCCAAGACGACCCTTGAGTCTTGCTCAACACGAACGAAGTCAAAGATCAACTCTTCCTACCATAATGCTATTTGGGATGCATTCTTACCTCATCTAGAGCATATCTCGAAGTTGAATCAGTCCAATCAGAGTTTAGGTGAAGGAGTTATTCATTTTACAAATCAGGTGAACTCATGGCTACGCGACTTAGACCTACGAGCATTCAAAGGAGGATTCCGACCAAGCCAGAAGTACTCAAGCTATGAACAAAACTGTTCTGAAATCTTGATCCATCCTAGAACCACTGAGAATTGGAAGCACGTTAAAATCAGTTCATACTTGAAAGATATGGATATTTCAAGTCAGTGGATCTGTCCTAGTTCCATTTTCGCGTCTGAGCCAAAGATCGTGTTACACAGACCAACTCAGAATCAATTTGGACACGAAATCAACTGGAGGATCTCAATGGATCTCTTATGTTTCCAACAAGCTCAAGAACACAAGATTTGGCCAACAAACCACAGAGTTACGTCCCATTTGCCAAAGGAGGTGGATCTATTTCTTAACTTGATGAGTTTCAGGTCCAGTTGGTTTAAGAGCTTCCAGAATTATGTTTGGCAACCAGGAGTTGTTTTCTACTAAGCCCAAGATGAAGAAATGATACAGCCCATGCTGTTTCTCATCAGCAAATTGGATCAAGGAGTCAAAGAGAGTTAAAAAGATCAAGGAGGTACTTAATGGGCTAATACAAGAACTTATGGCAAAAGAGAGCATGGGAAATTATTTTGGGGATGATACCTATCAAGTCCAGCCCAGTTTGAGCCTAATTCAAGTCCAAGAAAGCCCAAAATAATCACTTTATTTTGTGGTCAAAGAGAAGTGACGAAAATTGGAGTTCAACTCACCTTGGGAAGGAAACCTTGGGAAGACAAAATTCAAGAGTTGAATCTTCATTCAACTATCTATCTTTATTGTTTTTAGTTTCAAGAATAATACTTGGCTTTGTTACCAAGTTTTCTTATCTTATATAAACTCATGTAAGAGTAAAGAAATAATCAACAATCCAACTTTTTATCAAAACCTTTTCTTTTTGAGAGTGATTCTCTTCTGTTCTTTGTGAACAAAACCGATTGCTTGGTGTGATTCCAACAATCAAAACCGACTACTTGGTGTGATTCCGATAGTCAAAACCCCGATCTCCTTGGTGCGAGGCTGAGAGATCCGATCTTTTTGGTGTGAGGCTGAAAGATCAAACCGGTATATCAAGAGTCTTTCCGCAACTCTTGTGCGACCATTCATTCCACCATCCTTATTCTTGAGGCTTCGTCGTCTTTAGAATCAAGGTGTCTCTATCAACCAACTCGAAGGTGCCGAATCCTTGGGAGGATCATATCATGAAAAATACTTAGGTTTACCCCTAGGGGTGAACCTTTGTATTCACCCCCTTCTCTCTCAACCAATCAAAATGTTCTTTATAATATTTTACTTAAAAAATAAATCAAAATTAAATTAGAAAGCAAAACTCATTAAGGAAACAAATTCTGTATACTTTTTATTTAACAAATTCTGTATACTATTAAATATTATTTAATAGTATTATTTCCTTCCTTTTATAAAAATACTTAGGTTCACCCCTAGGGGTGAACCTTTGTATTCACCCCCTTCCCTCTCAACCAATCAGAATGTTCTATCGAATACTTTATTTAAAAAATAAATCAAAATTAAATTAAAAAGTAATACTAATTAAGGAAACAAATTTTGTATACTTTTATTTAAAGAAAGTTAAATATTGTCTTGGTTTAGATTTTACAATTAAACGAAGTTATATATCGGTTTGGGTTTATAAATGAGAATTAGAGTTTAGATTTTATAATTAAAACGAAATTATATGTCTGTTTGGATATACAAATGAGGTGGTTAGGATTTAGATTTTACAATTAGAACAAAATTATATGTCGGTTTGGGTTTACAAATGAGATGGTTAGGATTTAGATTTTACAATTAGAACGAAAATATATATCGGTTTGGGTTTACAAATGAGATGGTTAGGGTTTAGATTTAACAATTAGAACGAAAGTATATGTCGGTTTGGATTTACAAATGAGATGGTTTGGGTTTACAAATGAGATAGTTAGGGTATAGATTTTACAACTACAACAAAATTATATATCGGTTTGGGTTTATAAAAGAGCGGTTTAAGTTTTTAATTTTATAGTAAATATGTACATATTTATTTCCTTATTTTATAAGGGGGTGAATGAAGAGATTCTTCCTTTTATACTCTTTTCTTTTCCGAATAATACTTGGGTTCACCCCTAGGGGTGAACCTCTTCATTCACTCCCTTATAAAATAAGGAAATAAAATCTGTACAACTTTAATTTAAAATTAGAAACTTAAACCGCTCTTTTGTAAACCCAATCCGATATATAATTTCGTTGTAATTGTAAAATCTAAACCCTAACCATCTCATTTGTAAACCCAAACTATCTCATTTGTAAACCCAAACCGACATATACATTCGTTCTAATTGTTAAATCTAAACCCTAACCATCTCATTTGTAAACCCAAACTATCTCATTTGTAAACCCAAACCGACATATACATTCGTTCTAATTGTTAAATCTAAACCCTAACCATCTCATTTGTAAACCCAAACCAACATATAATATTGTTCTAATTGTAAAATCTAAACCCTAACCACCTTATTTGTAAACCCAAACCGACATATAATTTTTTTTTAATTATAAAATCTAAACCATAATTCTCATTTATAAACTCAAACCGATATATGACCTCATTTAATTGTAAAACAACATATTATTTAACTTTCTTTAAATAAAAGTATACAGAATTTTTTTCCTTAATTAATTTTGCTTTTTAATTTAATTTTGATTTGTTTTTTAATAAAATATTAGATAGAACATTCTGATTGGTTGAGAGAGAAAAGGATGAATGAAGCGGTTCACCCCTAGGGGTGAACCTAAGTATTCGCTGGCAATACGACGTCCTTAGTTTTATATTCATGATTTTATTTTTCTTATATCTGGTTTCTTAAAGTTTATTTTCAATAAAAATTTCATTAATCAATCAAAAATGGGTATGGACTTGAGTTCCGCTGGCAATACGACATCTTTAGTTTTATATTCATAACTAGATGAGAACGCGCTCGATTTGCGGGTTTAAAGTTTTATAAATTAAATTAAATTTAATAAAAGTATATTAAAATTTGTTGTATGTTATTTATAATTTTTTTTGTTATAATACACTGATTTATATCCATTTACAAATCTTTTATGTATGTTACTATTAAAAGTGTATTTTTTTACACCTAAATATATTCTATGTTACAAATATATTCTCTATCACCACCTAGAAAATGTCTCTATGAACACATTAAGCCAACTATTTTACTTTCACTTATGCATAGTATTTTAATTACTAAAATTGTTGGCTCAAAAAATATTTTGAATAAAAAATATAATACACAATATATTAATCAGTGATGTATCATCACAATAATGTATGCCCACCATGGAGAAAACCTCGGCTCCGCCCTCATCTCTTATGGAGAGAACCTTGCATCCAACCTCCTCCATCATGGAGAGAACCTTGTGTCCAGGCTCATCCACATTCTTCCCTTGGAAGATAACCTTGTGTCCAACCTTGTCCACCATAGAGAGAACCTCGGCTCTGCCCTCCTCCTATGTGGAGAGAACATGTTCACGTTTTTTTGCTATCTCAAAATGGCTTGCTCTGACAACCAATGAAAATAAAAACATTTTTCTAACATCACAAAATCTTTTGATAGTAACTAATGCTAAATTTCCCAATGTATTCGTGAAGTAAAAGTAAAATAGTTGGCTTAATGTATTTATATATTACATATAATATAATAATCAATGATGTATCATCACAATAATGTATGACCGCCATGGAGAAAACCTCGGTTCCGTCGTCATCCCTTATGGAGAGAACCTTGAGTCAAACCTCCTCCACCATGGAGAGAACCTTGGCTCCGCCTTCCTCCCTTGGGGAGATAACTTTGCGTCCAACCTCCTCCACTTTCCTCTCTTGGGGAGTTAAACTTGTGTCCAACCTTCTCCACCATTGAGAGAACCACGGCTCTGCCCTCCTCCTGTGTGGAAATAAAATGTTCACGTCTTTTTGCTATCTCAAAATGGCTTGCTCCGACAACCAATGAAAGTAAAAAACCTTTTTCTAACGTCACAAAATATTTTGATAGTAATTAATGTTAAATTTCCCAATGTATTCGTGGAAGTGTCTTTGACACACCATGATATAGCCTCTATCTCTGTAACGTCTTAACCGCCACCTTGCTTAGTGAGCCCATGTCCACTCTCAGTCCATGGACCCACCTTCCTAAGTAGGCCCTATATATATTCCCGGCCTGTGGACCCACCCATATTTGATGGCCGGTTTGTTACGTCTGGGAGGCCTTGAAAACTTGTTTACCGACTTTACAAATCAACAAATGATATTTTCCTGTGTTTTGTCCTCACTCGCACAGTTCCGACAATCACTTACAGAAAGGTCACCCATCATGAAGTTCTCTCGGGACCTTTGACCGAAAAAATAAGTGCATTTTGGTGACATATGTGGCCAAACCAATTATTTTAAACCTTTCCGCAAACCAGGGTGTCATAGTCTTTGAGCTCCTATGGATCTATCAACAATGATTTATGTTTTTCCAATCTATCTATCTATGTTTGTTGTACACTTGTGTTTGATTAGCCTATTTTATCCATCTATTAGGTTGATGAGCTTCTACTTGTTATCTCCCTTTGGGATTGAATGAGTAATGATAACAATTATGTTTGCATAAAAAAAGAGGGGTTTATGACCAACCAATCAAGGTTAAGAAATTTGAAGAAAATTAATTTAGCATAATTAAAGAAAAAATAGAAAATTATAAGCATGGTAGTATATGAATCCTAAATAATACAAAGATGAAAATATAAATTAAATAAAATAATTTAAAAACACTACAATAAATTTTCAAATACAGTATTAGGAAAATAAGACGCATATATTAATCTTTTTTTTGGGTCAACATATTAATCTTACCTATTCCCAACTGAAAAAGGAGAAAGTAGGAGAAAATTTTGGTTTAAAAAAATAAGAAAAATTTACCTTTCCATTAAAAAATTTTTCCTAATTAAAAAAAGTTGAAACAGTGTTTTTGAATAAATTATTTATATATGAGACAATCTGTGTTTCTATAGAAGTGAGTATTTACAAAATTTTGAATTAATAATTAACTGTATATTTTCATTAATCCCTTTTTCTATAATTTTTGTAGAATTAATAACTTAAAATTAAAAACAATTAAATAATATTAGAATTTCGAATTTTATGAAATATATATATATCCTTATAATTATTATATTTTTTTGTATTTATTTATAAATTCTATAGTTTTGGATAATTATCTTTTTTACATTATTAATATTTTTATAACAAAATATTTTATTTTTGTTGTTATCAAATTTCTCTTATTAAATATTAACTTTTATAAATGTCAAAATCTGAGATTGATAATTTGACACATGTCAAAATCTTGTTAGTGACTAACTTTCAAAACCCAACTTATATAATAAGACTATGAGGACCCGCCCGATGACACATGATGCTCTTATATATTATTTGGCTTGGACTGATTCACATACTTATATGCTTGTGAGTTTCGACGTCAGGTCTGAAGAGTTCAATACGATGTAAGTACCACGCTTGGCTGGAGATTTGTGGATCGTTGAAGATGCCAAATATAAGGAATGGTCGTGGAAGAGTTTGGTTTTGCAGCCCTCTCAGATGCATTTACTCACTGATAATTTACTGATAGCAAAAGGTACAACTATAAAAGGCAAGGTCATCTTGATACCAAATAAGTTGATTTCTCCTTTTTATTTTCTCTACTATGATCTGCAAAACAATGATTTGAAAAAGGTTGAGATCAAAGGAATACCAGATTATTGGTTCAGTAACCCTCAAAGATATTTGGACATGGACATGGAGTTCATGGATCTAATTGAGAGCATCATGTACTTGGAAACTTGAAACTTACTTCATTTTGATATAATTGAATTATTTATACTTTTAATTTACTTCATCTCAACTGATTCTTATTTTGCAATTTTTTTGGTCAGTTGGCATATATGATGAACATCAATATCAATAGGGTCGTTTGATATATAAGAGCATAGATTTCATGTTATACAATTGGCTTTCATTTGCTTAGACTAATTAGTAAGATCACAAGAGCAAAGTTTCATCCCCCTTTACCTATACCACTCTCAAACAATTCATTTGTAATCTCTCGTTTCATTTCTTCCTTAGACATAATATTTCTTCCTATTGATCATCATAGTACAAAGCAAATGCTTCCTTCACAATATCCACATACAAGGAATGGTTGCAAGTGGCGGGATACTTGTCAATAATATTTCTGACGGCTTTAATTTTTGCCTATGTCTCGGTGTTGATTGACACCTAGGTGGTGTCGGTCAACACTCACAACCTTGATCGGCTCTCAATTCTCTTCCTTAGCCAATTTGCTCCAAAACATTCCAAATTGCTCTATTTTGCTCCGTCTATGCCAGAATTTTATAAAACCTGTAACGACTCACAAAGAACCTAAAAACATATCAAAAGACTCCTTATATCATAGTTAAAAACCACAAAAACCATGATATATCAACTCCTCCAAGATAGAAGATCCTTGAGCCTTGTTCAACACGAACAAATTTGAAGATCAATTCTTCAAGCCAATCTTTTCGGTCCCGACATCTGTCTGATTCTGAAAGCAACGTGGACAAATGGAAGATTAAATTTATAAAACAACCCTGGATTTTTTTTCCGGATAGTTGAAGTTAATGATTTGCCATTTAAGCCTCACCTCAAAACAACTCTTCTTCCTCCCTGCAAGTTCTTGGTTATCCTCGTCATCCTTAGAACCCTCTTCTTCTATCCCTTGCCTGCACAAATTATTGCGCCGACCGACACTGTCAGCTAATTCTTTCAAGGCATGAAAAAGAAAACTAGACTAAGAATAGATCGACACAAATATATATATAAGAAAGCCAATCCTAGTACTACTAGGAAACAACAATATCTTAGATAACACCAAATAGAGTTTGATCCTTATCCATTCACTAATCATAACTCCATTAGGAATGCTCTGCCTTTCTATTTTAAGTTTTCTCAAGCTTAAACCAACATTCTCCCCTTTAAGCTTGACCTCACTCTTCACTTCACTCACACCAATGAGATCTCTCATCTCCTTGAACTTAATCCTCCCTAGTGCCTTTTTTAATATGTCTGCCTTTTGCTCACTTCCCGGTACATGTTCAGCATCGATCAATCCACTCTCGACACACTCTCTTATAAAGTGGAATCGCCTATTTATGTGTTTACTCCGACCATGAAATACATGATTCTTTGTCAATGCAATTGCAGACTGATTGTCGAGTCATATTGTAACCTTCTCACATGGAGCTCCGGTAACCTCACTAAGCAGTTCTTGTAACCAGATGACCTGTTTTGCTGCCTCTGTTCCAGCCATGAATTCAGCCTCACAAGAAGATAAGGCTACAACATCTTGCTTCTGTGAACACCAAGTTATCTGACTCTCTCCTAAGTAAAAGATATGTCCGGAAGTGCTTTTGCCATCATATGGATCAACGTTGTGACTGCTGTCACTGTATCCTATCAGTTTCGGTATCTTTGTTCTCCCAAACGTTAATCCGAGATTTGTAGTTCCTTTCAAATACCTCAAACATTGTTTCATAGCTGCTCCATGAGATTCTCTAGGACTTTGCATATACCTGCTTAGAACTCCAACACAAAAAGATAGATCAGGTCGTGTATGGAGTAAACAGCGAAGGCATCCCACATTTTTCATGTACATTGGTGCATTGATCTCTTTCTCATTCTCAGCTTTAGAGAATTTCAGGCCAATCTCCATTGGTGTATGTACCAAATTGAAGTGTCTCATCCCTGCTTCTTCAAGAATCTTCTGAGCATAACAAGTTTGATTCAAAATTATTCCTCTTGTAACACTTCGATTCCCAAGTAATATGTCAGCTTGCCTAAATCACTCATCTCAAACTTTGATGACATCTCTCTCTTGAACTCATTAATAATCTTCAAATTTGTGCCTGTCATAAATAAATCATCAACATAAACACCAATGACTAGCAAATTCTCACCAACTTCCTTGCGATATACCGATGGCTCCTTTGAGCACTTAACAAAACGCAATCCTAGCAAAATTGTGTTCAACTTGTTGTTCCATGCTCTAGGTGCTTGACGCAAACCATACAGTGCTTTGTTCAACTTGTAAACCTTCTCTTCACTTCCAGCCTTTTGAAAACCTTCTGGTTATGAGACATAAACTGTTTCCTTGAGCTCACCATGCAGAAAGGCTGTCTTAACATCAAGATGATGTATCTCCCATCCATATGCTGTTGCAAGATCAATAAGCAATCTAATTTTTTCAATCCTTGCCACTGAAGCAAAAACCTCCTCAAAGTCAACTCCACATTGTTGTACATATCCTTTTGCAACAAGTCTAGCTTTGTGCTTGTTGATACTTCCATCTGATTTTTTCTTTAGTTTAAACACCCATTTAAGTCCAATTGGTTTTGCTCCAATTGGCAAATCAACAAGATCCCATGTTTTCAACCTTTCAATTAACCAACTTCTTCTATCCAAGCGTGTATCCATTCTTTTGAGTCCTTTGCTTCCTGAAAGTTTCTCGGTTCATTGTTCAAACTTAATAGCAGCATCTCTCCTTCTTCTTCAACTAAAAGAACGTAATCCTCAAGATATTTTGGAACATGTCTCTCTCTCTGGGACCTTCTTAACATAACCGGAGGCAATCTTTCAGGTGTGCAATCATGCTCGTTTATCTCTTCACTGTCCTCATTATTCTCCGATGCTCCTCTGTTTTCATCAATTTATTATATCTCTGATCCTTCGACATCATCTTGAAGTCCATTATTCCCAAATCCACCAATCATAATCTTAAAGCTTTCATTACTATTTCTCATAGTATCAACACCATTCCAGTGCCATCCTTTTGTTTCATCGAAAATAACATCCCTACTAACAATGATCTTCTTTGTGAGAGGGTCAAACAATCGATAGGCCTTTGATCCAGGTTCTGTTCCTAGGTAAACAAGGATGAGAGTTCTGTCATCCAGCTTCCTAAGATGTGGAGAGTCAACTTTTGAGTATCTGATGCAGCCGAAACACGAATGTGATCAAAATTTGGCTTCTTACCTCTAAATAATTCATACGATGTTTTATCCTTAAGAGACCGTGTTGCCACTTTATTCAAGACATAGGTTGAGTGTCTTACAACTTCTCCCCACATGTAGTTAGGCATGTACATGTGTTTTAAGATACTTCTTGCCATCTCCATCTCCATCTCCTTTTCACTACACCATTTTGCTGCGGTGTATAAGGTGCTGTAAGATTTCCATGAATGCCATTCTCCTCACAAAAGCTTCTAAATTCATTGGATACAAACTCTCCCCCTCTATCTCTTCTCAAGGTTTGTATTTTGCTCTCTGTCTCCTTTTCTATCATTATTTTGAAGCTTTTAAATTTCTGAAAAGCATCTCCTTTCTCTTGTAGCAAGATCGTCCACATGTATCGGGAGAAGTCATCTATAAGGACAAAAACATATCATTTTCCAGAACTTGTACTTGGTGTAATCGGACCGCAGAGATCACCATGTATAAGCTCAAGCTTCTTCGTTGCCCGATACGATGTTGCCTGTGGAAAGACTCGTCACTTTTGTTTACCAAGCAAACAAGAACTACAGAGTGCATTCTCAAGTGCAGACCTTGGGGCTTCATGAACCATCTTCTTGTAAATCATAGTATTCAATGTGTCAAAGTTCACATGACCCATATGTGCGAGCCACTTTCCTGCACCACTTATTTCTGTTAGATAAAGACATGTATTATCCTTCAATCCCATTCGAACCTTGTAAAGTCTGTTTAGTGATCTATGTGCTTTCACAAGAAGTTTTCCTTCACGGTCTCTCATTATTAAGTATCCATCCTTCAATTGAACGTCACATCCAGCTTATGTGGCTTGACCAAGACTAACTATATTACTTTTCAACCCCGGAATATAGTAGACATCAATCATCTTTCTTGGTTTTCCATTCAAATCAACAAAGGCTATTGTCCCTTTGCCTTTAATATTAATACGAGAGTCATCTGTCCCTTTGCCTTTAATATTAATACGAGAGTCATCTCCAAATCTAACTTTTCCTGTGACCATTAAGTCAAGTGTGTCAAAGTATCTTCTATCTCCAGTCATATGATTGCTTGCCCCATTGTCAAGATACCAAACGTTGTCCCCATCTGTGTTTGTTTTGAATTTGGTAGGTACACATCGTTTTTCATTGAGAAAAACTACTTCGTGCAACATGAGCTCATCTGCAGTTTCTGTATCCTTCTCTACTTCTTGAGTTTCCTGTAGTTTAATCAAACGAGCTGGACAACTGCTTGCATAATGCCCCATCTTGTCACATCTGAAACATGTAACTTGCGAGGGATCTCTTCCTCCGTTACGTCCACGTCCTCTTCCTCTATAGGAGAATCTTCCTCCTCTGTCTCTTCCTCTGTAGCTTCTATTGTACTCATGCTGATGTTGATTAGCTTGTGTATCAACGTTAGAAACAGTGTTAGCATACATCATCTTGCTATGTTCTTCTTGTGGTTCTTCGTCTTCAAAGATTCTCTCTAGTACTACTAGGAAACACCTATATCTTAGATAACACCAAATAGAGTTTGATCCTTATCAATTCACTAATCATAACTCGATTAGGAATTCTCTGCCTATCTATTTTAAGTTCTTCTCAAGCTTAAACCAACAGAATGTTTTTGCATTTAGCGAAACACAGTGCTTAACCATTTAATCAAACACTTCTCTAGCACTCAAGAGAGAGAGAGAGAGAGAGAGAGAGAGAGAGACTACAAGGAGTACTAACCTTTCTAGAAAGAACTGTTAGGTTCTCGAAATGTACTACATCATGACACGATCAAGCCGGCCAGGCTTTAAAAGTGTGGGATCAAGTAGAAGTGGTCTACAGTAAAAGGGTGAAAACGAAATTCATATATCAGTCCTTTTGAATGTAACTGAAAAGGCATCAAGAAACAATTCCCCCCCCCCCCC
>NC_025703.1:23096853-23099166 GCF_000633955.1 Camelina sativa | reverse complement strand
ATTCCCCCCCCCCCCCTCTGAACCAAGAGTGTTGCAAGTGTCAATGTTAGGTTTACCTAGGTCCAATACTCTCCATGATTCCTAAAACTTTCTTGGCCTTTCCCAACCTTCCCTTTCCTTGCACAGTATCATTATCCTTGAAATCACTAACCATTCTCTCTGGTCTCTATATATGCTTCTTCATTGTCCAATCAAACTTGCTAACCATTATCTTCTCTCTATTATTCCTACACCATCCTAGAGCTTACCCTCTAAGCAATACCCGTTATTTCAAATATTATGTTATTGGTTTAGGATTTTATATCATTTCTTTCATAACAAAGTCATGAAAACTCTTTCATAAAATAGAGAGACTGTGAATCATAGAGTCCATGACTTTTTGTTATTCTTTTGAATAGGGTAACTTGAGATTCTCCTGACACTGGGATGTAATTTTCTGGACTTGAGAAGAGATTTTAGCTGTTCTATCTCTCTCTGCAAAAGTTCATCATACAAAATCAGATTTGACTAACAAGACTCAAGAGATTAAAGAAACAGAATTAACCCTTTTGAAAATTCCTTACCAACGATTTTGTAAGATAGATGACCTCCAACATGTCCTCCTACGAGCCCCTCTCCCTCTTTTTTTTTTTTTTTTTTTTTAGNTTGAAAGATTTACAAGATTAGGAAAAACAAATCAGCAATATTTTAAAAAACTTCCTAAACAATCTCTTAGAATCCTTCATTTTTTACTTTTTAATTTACTATGATTTTAAAAATCAACAAGATTTTAAGAAACATAAAGTCACTAAAATTCTCTTTAATCTTCAACCAATACCCCCCACAGCAATACTTGGGTTCACCCCTAAGGGTGAACCTCTTCATTCACCCCTTTATAAAATAAAGAAATAAAATATGATACATTATTATAGAATTAGAAACTTAAATCGCTCTTTTATAAACCCAAACTGATATATAATTTTGTTCTAATTGTAAAATCTAAATTCTAACCATCTTATTTGTAAACCCAAACCGATATATAATTTTGTTCTAATTGTAAAATCTAAACCCTAACCATCTCATTTGTAAACCCAAACCGATATATAATTTTGTTCTAATTGTAAAATCTAAACTCTAACCATCTCATTTGTCAACCCAAACCGACATATAATTTCATTCTAATTGTAAAATCTAAACCCTAACAATCTCATTTGTAAACCTAAACCGACATATAACCACCTCATTTCTAAACCCAAACCGACATATACTTTCGTTTTAATTATAAAATCTAAACCCTAATTAATACAAACTCACTAGGATGAAACTCTGATGGAGGCTGATGACAGGTAAGAGGCGACGTGAATTGATGGTGATGATGCACAAGTGGATTGCGAGTGATGGCAGGTGATGTTCGAGAGAGAAAAGCAATGATTCAATGGTGAGAAGTGTTAGATGGTTATATGGATTCGAAAATAAAGTGAAGAGTTTCTTAATCACAAAGTGTTTAGAAACTCGGAATCATGAACGCATTCACGAGTTCGGATTGAGAGAAGAAAGATTCAACAATACTTGTTACATAAAACTTCTTCGCTACCAAACAAGGAGGCGTCACTTTTGGGTTTTATAATCAACTCTAAGGCTCGACACTCCAAACAACAGGAAGTTCAAAATAAAACAACAAGGCGTGTAAAGGAAATAAGAAAACAACGAAGCGTCTAGGTGATCTGTAGTAGTACAGAAGTCACTTGTATTAGTACAGAAGTCATGGTGACTTGTACATTATTCCCCATTGGTAATGACTTCTAGATAACTCGACGTAGTGATCCATTTGCCTCATTAAAAACCATACCGAGAAAACCCATTGGGACAAAACTCAGCTATGGGAAAAAGAGTACAAACTTCACACCTAAGTTATCTAGTTATCATTACCGGGTGAAGTCTTCAGGGTGGATATGTTGAAGACTTGGATCCTCGGTAGATTGAATGACCCGTCAGCTATGAGTGCATGAGCTTCCTTGGCCATCTCCTTAGCTCTTGAACGAGTGATCCTTCCCACGATCTCCGGTTTCTCTGCAGCTTCTGTCTCCTTGCTGGCCACGATCATATCATCCTCCCCCTCTTCAAAAGGATTTGTCCTCAAGGAAGCAAGTCAGAAACATTGAATGTTGAAGATATATTATACTTACCTTGAAGATCAATCTGGTAGGCGTTGTCGTTGATCTTCTTGATGACTTCAAATGGACCATCAGCTCGTGGTAGAAGCTTGCTTTTCCTCTCTTCTGGGAACCTATCCTTGCGTAGATGAATCCACACCAAGTCTCCTTCTTCGAAAAC
>NC_025703.1:23074540-23096767 GCF_000633955.1 Camelina sativa | reverse complement strand
ATAGCCTTGACCTTCTCATTGTCCACTCTAACTCCTTCTGCACTGACAACAAAGCGTAGAGAGACAACCTCAGTAGTACAAAACGAACATTTAGAAAAATTAGCAAAGAGGGGTTGAGAACGAAGAACATTTAGAACTTGGCGGATGTGTTCTAAGTGTTCTTCTAGACCTTTGCTGTAGATGAGGATGTCGTCGAAGTACACAACCACGAAGATGCCTATGAAAGGTCTGAGAGCATGATTCATTAAACGCATGAAGGTGCTAGGAGCATTGGTGAGACCAAACGGCATGACTAGCCATTCGTAGAGCCCTTGCTTGGTCTTGAAAGCTATTTTCCATTCATCTCCTTCCTTCATTCTGATCTGATGATACCCACTCTTTAACTCGATCTTGGAAAAGATTGTTGAACCACATAACTCGTCCAGCATGTCATATAATCTCGGAATTGGATGTTTGTACTTCACTGTAATGTTATTAATAGCTCTGCAGTCAACACACATCCTCCATGAACCATCTTTCTTGGGTACAGGCAAAACTGGTACTGCACATGGACTGAGACTCTCTCTGATGTGTCCCTTGCTCATCAGCTCCTCTACTTGCTTCTGAAGCTCTTTAGTCTTTACTGGATTAGTTCGGTAAGCTGGTCTGTTCGGTAGAGCTGAACCTGGTACCAAATCAATCTGATGCTCTATCCCACGGATTGGAGGTAAACCTGGAGGTATCTCTTCTGGAAACACATCCTTGTACTCCTCTATAATTTCTATCATCTCGCGTGGAAGCTCTCCTGCGGACTTAGTACTGGTGAGTGTTTCCTTGTACACAAACATGAATGTGGTCATCTCTGGATCAAATAGCTTGTTGAACTCGCTGTGATTGATGTACAGGCTGTGAGACACTTTCTCTGTATCCTTGCGGTTCATGTGAAGCTGATCCTTGTAGATCTCGCTGGGTGTAAGTGGTAGAAGAGTGACCTTGCGTCCTTTGAACTCAAATGACTGCCTGTTGGTGTAGCCATCATGAAACACTCTTCTGTCAAACTGCCATGGTCTTCCCAAAAGAATATGACTGGACTTCATCAGAATCACATCACAAAGCAGCTCATCTTCATACTTCCCAATTGTGAGTTTCACTACCACTTGCTGCGAAACTGTTAAAGCTCCTTTGTTATTCAACCACTGTAGCTGATTAGGTCTTGGATGTGAAGTGGTCTTGAGATTAAGCTTCTGTACCATCTCTTCACTAGCAGCATTAGTACAGCTACCACCATCAATGATCAAGGTGCAGACCTTGTCTTGAACCATACACCGGGTGTGGAAGAGATTCTCATGCTGCCCTCGATCATCTGGATGAGTCTGAACACTTAAAGCTCTGCGTGCTACTAACATCTCTCCCATAACTGCTGGTTCACCTTCTTCACCTAAATCAGACTCTGGTTCACTCTCTGAACTGTCTACAGGCACAATCTCTCCTCCTTCTTGAAGAAGAAACATCTTCTTGTTAGGACAGTCTCTGGAATAATGCCCCATCCCTTGGCATTTGAAACACCTGATATGACTTGTAGAGGTGCTACTCTTGGGCTTGAAATTGATCTTAACTTCCTCTTTGATTGTGGCTGTCGCGGGTTTCCTGCCCTTGGTGAAGGCGGGTTTACTGAACTCTCTTGGCTTGGAAATGTTAGGCGTAAACGTTGACCTCACTCCCTTTCTCTTGATCTGTGATNCATCTGTGATTCAGTTAGCTCTGCCTTATGTACCATTTCTTGCACATCTTCATAGTTCTGCAGCTCTATCTTGTCTTGAATCTCTCTGTTCAAACCTCCAAGAAACCTAGACATAACCATGTCTTCACTTTCTCTCAGATCAGCCCTGATCATAAGTGTTTCCAGCTCCTGATAGTAGTCTCTTACAGACTTAGTGCCTTGAGTGAGACGCCTTAGCTTGTTAAGAATCTCTCTCTGGTAGTGTGTAGGCACAAACTTCTTTCTCATCTGCGTGACTAACTGTTCCCATGTAGTGATAGCAGGCTCTCTCTGTCGATGTCTAGTGAGTCCCAACTGCTCCCACCACAACAAAGCATAGCCATTGAATTCAGATATGGCTATCTTCACCTTGTTCAACTCATAGGTACCTTGAACTTGAAAGTTTGACTCCATCTTCCTTTCCCAGTCTAGATAAGTCTCTGGATCATTGGTACCATGGAACGAAGGATACTGAATCTTGAGATGATTCAGCTGCTGCCTCAAAGGATCATAATCCCTGCCGTGATCTCTGTTTCTGTTTCTCCTCATTGTCTCTTGGCTATGATCTGAGGCTTCCTCTTCTTCTGAATACTCTCTATCTGTATCAAAGTATATTCGATGCCCAGCTACTTGTTCAGCTCGTCGTGGGCGTGTAGGATCTCTACCAGTTCTTCGATGCTCTCTTTCTGTGCTTTGAGTGTTTCTTCTCTGATTGAAACAAGTCTCTCTTCCCCCAGTAGGTGACTTAGCTGTTCTGATCCGTGTATGTTTGGAAGAAGCTCCCACGTGTGCCTTTCCTTTAGCTAAGCGGAGAGCCTCATTAGGACTAGGCGGTTCTGAAGAACTCTGATCTGAAGCGCTAGTGGCTTGAGCTATATCTTTGATCTGCTTCTCAAACTTGTTATTGAGCTGCTCCATCTGTTGCTGGAACTGAGTAGACATTGTCTTGTTTGCTTCTGTTATTTGCTTAGCCATGGCTTGGTTCAAAGCTTCCATAGCTTCTGGAGAAAGCTCCATTGTACCTGCAAAATAAAGAAGAAAACTCGAAATAAAACGTTCCTTGAGTGAAAGAACAAAATAAACTCTAAGACTCGTAATCTAGACACAAACGAACAACAAAAAAAAACAAATCCTAAAACTAAACAAGACTCACAACGAAAGCTTAAACAGCAGAGACTAACACAACAAAGAATTAAACAAATGAAAAAAATCAAAACAACACAAAACGAGATTAGGGTTTAGAATCGCTCAGCCTTTGGCTCAGAGTTGGCTCTGATACCACATAATACGAACTCCCTAGGATGAAACTCTGATGGAGGCTGATGACAGGTAAGAGGCGACATGAATTGATGGTGATGATGCACAAGTGGATTGCGAGTGACGGCAGGTGATGTTCGAGAGAGAAAAGCAATGATTCGATGGTGAGAAGTGTTAGATGGTTATATGGATTCGAAAATAAAGTGAAGAGTTTCTTAATCACAAAGTGTTTAGAAACTCGGAATCATGAACGCATTCACGAGTTCGGATTGAGAGAAGAAAGATTCAACAATACTTGTTACATAAAACTTCTTCGCTACCAAACAAGGAGGCGTCGCTTTTGGGTTTTATAATCAACCCTAAGGCTCGACACTCCAAACAACAGGAAGTTCAAAATAAAACAACAAGGCGTGTAAAGGAAATAAGACAACAACGAAGCGTCTAGGTGATCTGTAGTAGTACAGAAGTCACTTGTATTAGTACAGAAGTCATGGTGACTTGTACATTATTCCCCATTGGTAATGACTTCTAGATAACTCGACGTAGTGATCCATTTGCCTCATTAAAAACCATACCGAGAAAACCTATTGGGACAAAATTCAGCTATGGGAAAAAGAGTACAAACTTCACACCTAAGTTATCTAGTTATCATTACCGGGTGAAGTCTTCAGGGTGGATATGTTGAAGACTTGGATCCTCGGTAGATTGAATGACCCGTCAGCTATGAGTGAATGAGCTTCTTTGGCCATCTCCTTAGCTCTTGAACGAGTGATCCTTCCCACGATCTACGGTTTCTCTGCAGCTTCTGTCTCTTTGCTGGCCACGATCATATCACTAATTCTCATTTATAAACCCAAACCGATATAGAACCACATTTAATTGTAAAATCTAAACCAAGCCAATATTTAACTTTCTTTAAATAAAACTATACAGAATTTGTTTCTTTATTTTATTTTGCTTTTTAATTTAATTTGATTTATTTTTAAATAAAATGTTAGATAAAACAGTCTGATTGGTTGAGAGGAGATGGGGTGAATACAAAGGTTCACCCTAGGGGAATTGTATTTTAAGTTTATTAAAAAAATAAGAATATGAAAAAAACATGTTTATTCATTAGAACTTTTTGATCAAATCCGTTAATTTTTTTTGTGATTGTTGTATTTTAAAATCCAGTTTTGTGTTTGTGGTATTTTTAGAAAGAAAAAAAAGACTTGAAGTAAAGAATCCATCTCTATATACTTATTTAAACAATATTGATAGAGCCAGCTTTGATATATGACATATTCCAAAAAATTCAACGTAGTAATTGCATATCTTGCTAGAAGGTGTGCAATTGAATTACAACATCTCTTAGTAAAAGCAAAATGTAAATAGTTAAAGCGTGTTTCCCACAATCTGGTGTCTTCGTTGATTCGTTCAATCGAGATATGAAGGTGTTGGTTGTATAGTATCTTATTTAGTAGTTGACAATCACCTTCAAAACAAATTGATGTGAGTCCTTTGGTCCATGATTGTTGCATTGCCGCCAAGAGAGCTTTTGCTTCAGCTTCTAAACGAGTAGTTGTTGTGCCCAACTTTACTGATCCCCAGCCCTTTGATATGCCATCTTTATCTCTAACAATCCATCCTCCTGTCACTTGATTAGTGTATTTATCAAAAGCCGCATCATAATAACATTTAACCATTGATGTCGTTGGAGTTCTCCAAGTTGCATGGTGTTGACCTGAAGGTTTTGATGTGCCAGCTGGATTTTGAAGTAGCCACTCGTGAACATCACTGTGAGCTCGGTGCACTATGTTCTGTGGTAGATCATTATAACTTTCAAATAGAAATTTGTTTTTTGACTTCCATATATGCCACATTATCCAGAGAGGTTGTAGTGAGTTCTCGCTTTGATTTCAGCCATATATCCCATGTCTAGCAAAGCCGTAAGGAATTGTTAGCTATTATAATTCATTGCTAGGAAAATCTATATGGGAATGTTGGACAATCCCAAACTTGTCTATCGTATGGACAGTAAAATATTATGTGTTCAACAGTCTCTTCATTTTGGAAGCACCTGGGACACACCGGATCTAGGTTCATACCACGAGTATTTAGCCTAGTGATAGTTAGTAGAGATTTGGACAACATTCTCCAAAGAAAATGTTTTATTTTGGGGAGAATCTTCAATTTCCAAACTCTGTTCTTAAGGGTAACAGAACTGTATGGTATCATCGGATGTGCCATGTCCATGTCTTGATTTTGCATAATTAACCAGTATCCAGATCGTACAATATACTCACCTAGCTTATTATAATTCCAAACTAGTCTATCCAGTTTTTCTTGGATGGGAAGGTAAAAGGTCTTTAAATGATTTTGATCAACATGATGGATGTGTGTTGTAATCTTTTCATCATTCCAAAATCGATGTGGATCGACTGTTGATATGAAGTTTTTAACCAAATAAGGATTAGTAGTAGTGATACTGCAAATAGGTTTAAGAGGGTTAGAAGATGTGACATTGTCATTGTTTAGACGAACAGAAGCTCCATCACCAATTATATATCTGGTGCCTTGCTTGATACGTTTTAGTCCTTCTCATATGATTGATTTGATCTAGCCTTTGCTTCGAGGATTGAATCATCACTATAATATCTTGCTTTCATTACTCGAGCAAACAAAGAATCTGGAAACTGTATTAAACGCCATGCCTATTTTGCAAGAAGAACATCATTGAATTTGGATAACTTTTTGAAATCTAAACCGCCTTCTTTCTTAGAGTATTGTAGTCTTTGCCAAGCTATCCATGGAATCCCTATTTCATTATTACTTTTTTCCCACTCATATATTGTGTTTTTGGTGTCTTTTGTCCTTTATTTAGTATTTGTTTTGAGTCATTTATCTCATCGTTGTCCGTCTTTTGTGTATTTTTGGTTTTTTCTTGAGTTGTGATTAGGTCTGGAGACGATGTGCTAGGTTTGGAGTCTTTTGGTTGGATTCAAGCTTAACCAGAACAAAGAAGAAAAAAGTTACTTTTGGACATCTTCCAGTTGAACCGAATCATGAAGTCTAGACAAGTCTAGAGAAGTCTACTGAAGTCTGTAGACAATTCTGGAGAAGTTTAGAGAGGTCTAGTGAAGCTAGCCTATAGAAAAGTCTGGAGACAAGTGTGGAGAAGTCCAGAGAAGTTTGTGGACAAGTCTACTGAAGTCTATAGAATTCTAATGAAGTTTGTAGACAAGTCTGGTGAAGTCTGGTGAAGCTTGTAGACAAATCTGCTGAAGCCTGGGGAAGTCTGCTGTCTTTCTGCATGTGTTCCAGACACTTATTTCCTTTTCCTGATATTTTCTATTTTCATTTTTATTTTAATAAGGGTATAAATACCCGAAGGACATAATTAGCAACACATTCTATTTTCGGAGTTTTTCTGCACCTTGAGACTTTTGTAAGCAATTTCTGGAGATTAGAGATCCATCCTCTTTGACAATTTGGAGAAGATTTCTAACCTCTTTTCTCATTTTATTTCATCAATTTAATTATGTCTTCTGATGTGATTCTTGAGGCTCTGATACCACTTGATGTGATCCTCCCAAGGAATCGACGCTCTAAGGTTGGTAGACTGATAATCCTAGATCTCTGAAGGCTCGCGGAGCTGGATGATAAGGCGTGAGATAAAATCGAAAATCCTTATGCCCGAAACTTTCTTAAAACAAACCAAACAAAGCAAGATGGTGGAACTTTAGATAGAAGCTTCGCGGAGACAGATGACATGGCGTGAGACGAATCCCGAAAATCCTTGTGCCCTAGACTCTCTTGTAACGACTCTTCAATCCTCAGCTAATGAATGGCAACGTCAAGTGCGGCGGAATCACTTGATATACCAAAAGCTCTTTGATGTAACCCACCAAGGAGAACTCTTTGATGTAACCCACCAAGGAGAAAGAACAAGTTGCAAAGGAACAAGAGAGTTTACCACTCTCAAATAAAAGGTAAAAGATTTCTTGATTGAATTATTTTCTCAAGTGAGATTACATGAGACAGAAAACTTGGTCACAAAGCCAAGTATTGATTATTCTTGAAACTAAAAACATTAAAGATACTAAGTTGAATTAAGACCCAACTCTTGGTGCATGTTTCCAAAGTGACTCTTGATGCATGCATCTCTTATTTTCGTCACTCTTCTTTGACCACAAAATAAAGTGATTATTTTGGGCTTTATTGGGCTTGTATTAGGCTCAAAATTGACTGGACTTGATAGACAACATCCCCAATAGAATATATCATGCTCTCTTCGGCCATAAGCTCTTGAATTGACCTATTATGTGTTTCCTTGATCTTCTCTCTCTTTGACTCTTTGATCCAACTTGCTGCTGAGAAACAACATGGGCTGTATGATTTCTTGACCATGGTCTTAGTAGAAACAACTCATGGCTTCCAAACATAATTCTGGAAGCTCCTAAACCAATTGGACCTAAAATTCTTTAGGTGAAGAACTAGATTGACCTCCTTTTGCAAATGAAGCGTAACTTTGTGGTTTGTAGGCCAAATCTTGTTTTCTTGAACCTGTTGGAAACATACGAGATCTATTGACATCCTCCAACTGATTTCGTGTCGAAATTGTTGCTGAGTTGGTCTGTGTAACACGATCTTTGGCTCAGACGCGAAACTGGAACTGGGATAGATCCACTGACTTGAAATGTCCATATCTTTCACATATGAATTAATCTTAATGTGATTCCAAATCTCCATGGTTCCGGAATGGATCAAGATTCCAGAATAGTTTGTTTTATACCTTGAATCCTTTGTACTTGGTCGGGATCCTCCGTTGAATGCTCGTAGGTCCAAATCGCGTAGCCATGAGTTCACCTGATTTGTAAAATGAATAACTCCTTCGTCCGAACTCTGATTGGAGTGCTTACACTTCGAGATATGCTCTAAATGAGGTTAGAATGTATCCCAAATAGTTGTTTGTCTGGAAGAATTGATCTTCGACTTCGTTTGTATTGAACAATACTCGAGGGTCTTCCTGGATGGTCTCATTATCATATCATATTCATCTCTTTGTGTTGTTGTTTTCAATATGTGTGAGTAGTCACCTAATTGGGTTTTATGGTTCTAAGTAGGGGATCAAATGATTTAATGGTTTAATTGTTGCTTGGTAATTCTATTTTCTTTGTGGTTCTTTGATTCACATGATTTTAATGCTAAAATAGGACTGATCATCTTGTTTTAGATTTCACATTTTTCTATGCATCAAAAGTGTTCTGTAGAATGCCTGAATGAGTGTGAATTGAGCAATATTTCTCTAGCCTGTGAGAGTTGATGTTAGGGAATATTGTGAACTTAGTGAACTTGTTTGATAATGCAAATTTGATTAGGACATTACAAATGAAAGTTTAGTAATTGAGTAGTCAAGTTTAGTGATTAATACCTTGAAAGAGGGTTAGTCAAATCTTGTGTTCATGTTCTAGAACAGTTGTTAACTATTGAATTCCTTGTTTCATTTTTCCGTTGATCATTGATCTCTGAAATACCATATAGCCCAATGTTTTAATCTCATAAGTTAAACCGGTTTATTTCTTGCATTTTTATTTACAATTTCTAAAACCAAACAAACAAACATTCGTTCGCTTTAGTTATTTTACAAGTCTCGCAAATATTTAGTGTACCATTGGTCCTTGTGGATTTGACAACGGTTTTGAAGCTTGATAAAGAACCACATGATCCTCTCATTCTTGGTCGCCCATTCTTACATACCGTTGGTGCTATGATTGATGTACAAAAACAGCAAATTCACTTGCAAATTGGTGATCATAATTAGGAGTTTGACATGGAAAGGTTGTTGAAAAAAACCTACTATTGGAAGACAAACCTTTTCAATTGAAACCATTGATGATCTTAGGGATAAGTATGTGAAGACTTGCATCGGTTGGGGTGAGGTCAAGGAAGTCTTGGATGGAGACCCTTAAATTCCAGCAGAAAAGGTTAGTGCTACATGCAAGGTTAAGCCCAAAAGGATCAATGAAAATCCTCATGTAACCCTGACACCTCTGAAGTGTGTTAAAGATACCATATAGTATAAGGTGCAGTGTAAGGGAACTTCAAAACCTTTTTCTAAAGCTAGGAGTATTCTAACTTCATAACTGAAAGAAAAAGGTTGAAAATCTGTGGAAGGGGTTATGAGTAGAGTTCTGAAGCTAAAGATGAATGATTGGGGACATTGTTTTGGAGAAATTGCGTGTGCTCATACCCATTAGATCACAATAATCCGGTCAAGCTAGTGACATGAAACAAGCGATTTGTGGAAGGCAACCCACCAGGTATTTCTCTCTTGTATTATATTTTTTTTTTATTTTTAAATCTTTTGTGTCTATTTGACATCTTTTCTTGGATTTCTTTTCAGACCGAGACGTTGTGAAGCGAGTTTTGGGGAGGGTGTCATATGTCTACTAATCTTGTTTGCTTTGGTTGTTTTTCCTTTGTTGCTTTATTTTGAGTCAGCCAATTTTTTTTATCGAGTCAAAAGTATGTTTTATGGAGTCAAAATGCTGGTTGAGAACTATAAGATTTACTTAGGGAATTGCACCATGCTTTATTTATTGTCTTGGGATAATTTAGCATTGTTTAAAGATTACTTGGAAGTTTAG
Organism: Camelina sativa; assembly: GCF_000633955.1. Classification (NCBI taxonomy): domain Eukaryota; kingdom Viridiplantae; phylum Streptophyta; class Magnoliopsida; order Brassicales; family Brassicaceae; genus Camelina; species Camelina sativa. Next base: position 23,087,143 of record NC_025703.1, on the reverse strand, counting down.
AAAAAAATCATGACTTGATCACTTCATATAATTCTTATCACTTTGAAATTTGGATGATTGAAGCTTAAACTTGTTTATTTGGACTTAATATGGACTTATTATATCTCATTTAGGGGATTGGTAATCATGCAATGGATCATACATTTAGTGTTTAATCACATAATTTTACCACTCTTTGTAAACTTTGAATGGCTAGACTCATTTTTAGTCTAGTACCACACCTTTAACCCTATCCATGCTTCATACCACTTGCATTCTTTTGTTATCATCATCATTTGCATTCATGTGCAAAAACTAAGAAGTATACAGACCGACATAGTTTTCCTCTAGTTAGGATTGTGGTTGTAGTTTATTTGGGTGGTTGATATTGAGTTGTGGTTGTATGGTTATGTTCATAAGCATGTATTGAGCTTTCATGATCAGTTCTTTTGATGCAGTCTTTGTGAGACGAGAACCGGTTCCACTCCCCCATTCTAAAAAAAAACAAAAAACAACAAAAATAAGCATAAATTGGGAAAGGAGAAATAACAGAACCGGAAAATTCAGTGCAGTATTGGTTATAAAACCATTTAAGACACTTATAATTTGTTAGAGATTTTGCATTAGTTGGTTTGATCCGAGTTAGAGGGAAGTTGTGTACCTCCTAGTAGGTTTGTGTCTCACTGTGATTTTGCATAATGGCATGCATCCATTCTCGTTGCTGGAAACCTTTAAACACTTGAGCCACCCTGAAATTGCCGTACAACCTAGACCATAACGTGTTCGATATCTCCTTTCTGAGAGTGCACACATTAACAAATGAATGTTAAAAGGTGAAGTTATCTGACTCTGAAAATCTTTGTATTCTTGGGATTTAATGAAGTTGATATGGTCATGGCGAAATACGATTTAGTACGGTTTGATATGAGCTTTGTGATAGTGGTTTCCATGCAATTGTTGGAGAGCATGATCCCAGAAGAATATGTGAGTTCTCTCGTTTTCAAACCTCTTTCTTTGGCAAAGATTTTGTTTTCAAACCTCTTTCTTTGGCAAAGATTTTGTTTGAAAACGAGAGAACTCCCCAACAAAGATCTAAGTCGGGGGAGTTGATGTATTGTGTTTTCGGTGTCTTTTGTCCTTCATTTAGTATTTGTTTAGTCATTTGTCGCATCTTTTTCCGTCTTTTATGTCTTTTTGGTCTTTTCTTAAGTTGTGATTAGATGTGGAGACGATGTGCTAAATTAAAAGTATTTTGGTTGGATTAAAGCTTAACCAGAATAAAGAAGCAGGAAGTGACTTTTGGACATCTTCAAGTTGAACCAAATCATGAAGTCTAGACAAGTCTGGTGAAGTTTGTAGACAAGTCTGGAGAGGTCTATTGAAGTTTGTTGACAAGTCTAGAGAAGTCTGGTGAAGTTTATAGACAAGTCTGCTGAAGCATGGAGAAGTTTGGTGTCTTTCTGCATGTGTTCAAGACACTTATTTCCTTTTCCTGATTTTTTCTATTTTCACTTTTATTTTAATAAGGGTACAAATACCATAATTAGCAACACATTCTATTTTCTGAGTTTTTCTGCACCTATAGACTTTTGTAAGCGATTTCTCGAGATTAGAGATCCATCCTCTTTGACAATTTGGAGAAGATTTCTAAACTCTTTTCTTATTTTATTTCATCAATTTCATTATGTCTTCTTCATCTCTTTGTGTTGTTGTTTTCAATATGTGTGAGTAGTCACCTAATTAGGTTTTATGGTTCTAAGTAGAGGATCAAATGATTTAATGGCTTAATTGTTTCTTGGGATTTCTATTTTCTTTGTGGTTCTTTGATTCACATGATTTTAATGCTAAAATAGAACTGACCACCTTGTTTTAGATTTCACATTTTTCTATGCATCAGAAGTGTTCTGTAGAATGCCTGAATGAGTGTGAATTGAGCAATATTTCTCTAGCCTGCGAGAGTTGATGTTAGGGAATATTGTGAACTTAGTGAACTTGTTTGATAATGCAAATTTGATTAGGACATTACAAATGAAAGTTGAGTAATTGAGTAGTCAAGTTTAGTGATTAATTCCTTGAAAGAGGGTTAGTCAAATCTTGTGTTCATGTTCTAGAACAGTTGTTAACTATTGAATTCCTTGTTTCATTTTTCCGTTGATCATTGATCTCTGAAATACCATATAGCCCAATGTTTTAATCTCATAAGTTAAACCGATTTATTTTTTGCATTTTTATTTACAATTTCTACAACAAAACAAACAAACATTCGTTTGCTTTACCTATTTTACAAGTCTCGCTTGGTCCTTGTGGATTCGACCACGGTTTTAGAGCTTGATAAAGAACCACATGATCCTCTCATTCTTGGTCGCCCATTCTTACATACCGTTGTTGCTATGATTGATGTAAAAAAAGCAGCAAATTCACTTGCAAATTGGGGATCATACTCAGAAGTTTGTGTAACATCCGCAAACCAAATTTGGTGATCTAGGGATGGGTGTCGATCGACACCATGAGGAGTGTCGATCGACACCAGCTTTTTGGTTCTACCAGATTGTTTAATTTCTCGATTTTGGGTCGGTTGGTTTAAGTAGAATCTCTAAACCAAGTATTTAAGGGGAAACTCCACCTAAGTCATGGGTTTTGGTTGTTGGACGCCGTTTTGGAGAGAAACAAGAGGGATAAAGTTTTCTTGAGAGTTTGGAGGCATCTGGAGAGATTCTTGGCTTGTTTGGGGAGTTCTGTTCTTGTGGAGTGGAGATATTGTGGTAGGAGCAAAGGAGAAGGTTTCTAAGGGTTGGATTCGTCACTTTGGGTCAGAATCTTCCTGCAAAAGAGGTGATTGCATGACCATGGCTTATCTAAGTCTTAGAATCCTTTGTTTTGCTTGTTTTTGTGGCTGTTTGGGTTGTATTCTTGTGTCTTTGTGGTTGGATGTTTGTTTCCATGAGTTTCAAGGAGTCTTGGATGAGTTTCAGACGATTTGGAGGATTTAGGAAGCGGATCTTTGACTTCGGCTTTGTGCAGAACGAGTTGCAGAGTCGGTGTCGATCGTATCGATCGACACCAAGTAGGTGACGGTCGACACCAAGTGAGGAGTGTCGATCAACACATAGGTAGTGTTGGTCGACACAGTAGTAGCGGCTGATGTCGGTTTTTCCTGGTTTGTTTGTGTTTGGTTGTTATTTGTTAAATATTGGTTTCTCAGTTGCTTGTGTGTATAGCCTAGTAGATGGGAGGATTGCCTCACTAAGTATTTTTGATAATACTTATGTATCTCAATTGTTGTTTGTGGTGTGCAGGTTTGTGACGTGGAATCATAGCGATGAGGAGGAGGATGATCTAGGGTCTCGTTTGTGTGTTGTTGCTTATATTATTTATGTTAGAATATTGGGTAGAGTTATGTTAGGTTGCTGGATAGAATGGTTAAGAATGTTATTGTTTGGATGATGTATTGGTTTGTATTATTAGTATGTTTCCGCTGTGCATAATGGTTATTGCTAGTTTAATGATGAGTTGCGATTTGGGTTGGTTTAATTAAGTATTATAGGATACTTCTTTTCGTTGGGAGAGGAGTAAGATATTGGTCGGCAATAGGGTTACGACGTTTCCTACTAGCTTTGTTGGGTACCTGAAAAGGTCCATTGCCATTAGGAAGGGCGGACTGTAAATAATGTTGAAAAAACATTGTTCAGAGAAATCCTACCTCAACAACTGTCTCATTGGCTTCATTAGGACAAACATCAAAAGCATGTGCATCTCCATCTGCAACTCCATCAGCTGAATTAATCTTCTCCTGCTCAGACACAATCTCTTCTTCAGTGTCAGATTAATCACCGCCAGAAATGCTTGTTTCCAAGTCCCCCGGAGAGTCAATGGTGGCATGGTCCTGAAAAACCCGATGGACATATCTACATCATAGTGGACAAATTGTGTTAAATTTTTTGAATTGTCCTCCGCATGTTTATCTGATTTTCTATGTCGATATGTGGTGGCTCATGTCTATCACTGGGTTGGTTCGAAACAATCGGCTGCTCAGGCTCATCATCGGGTGTCCAATCAGATTCCTGTCCAAAACGCGGAAATTATGCAACAATTATAAACTCGTCCCTCAGGGAAAATAAAGAACAAGAGAACAACTACCTCATGTTGATCCGGATTTGGTGATTCCGATGCGTTTTCTTCCCGATCAGCTGATGCATCATTGTCCTGATGGATAAATAATTGAACTGGATTTAGGGTGTAAATATGTTAAATAAGTCAGATAATGAATTTGTGATTATGTTAAACCTCATCCGAAGAGTAGTTGCCCAGATCAACATTATCTGCAGTGTTAGCGTCTTCATTAAGTCCATCATTGACTTCCTCCTAATTTACGATGGCATAGCATGTAAATACAAGTTAGCCATGGGGAGTAAATACAAGTTGCTAACCTCTGAGTCTTCGATCTTCTTGTTGATAGTTGTGACAATGTTTTGGATGTCCACCCCGTACTTATCCCATCCTGATTTGTTCAACTTGTCCACCAAGTGTGGACCCTGGGTGGGTGGTGAGCTACAGAAAACCCCTTTTCTCCTCAAAGAGCTAAGGATATCATCAGAAATCTCGACCTTCAGAAGACTTTTCTCGACAGCCCACATCTGCTGAATTTTGTCCAAGTGTTCATTGTTTTTCCGGTCAACCTCAAGTAGAAGTTCATGAGCAGTGTAAAAATCTACAAGAACATTTTCTCTCAATGACGCACTCGCTTTTCGTTTGCCTTTGTTTTGTTTTGTGATATTCAGAAGGGTAGGCTTAGTTGTCGGTTTCGAAGGTAGTTCCACCGGTTAGCTAGGTCCATCGTGTACTATACCCAAAAGTGGGAGAGTCATCAGTCCTCCGTGCCAGACATCCAGCTTAAACTCGTGGTTGTCCTTGATTTTTTGGCAAATGTAATCAACTTGCTGATCTTCCACCTCGTCATTCCAAGAAATTGTCATTCTGTCCACTGGATCGTTAGAGTGGATAATCCATTTGACTTGAAGCTGTTTATGAAAAAGGATAATTGAGATGACAGAAAGATAGGAACTAACTTTATAGGCTGTTTGGAAAACATACAAAAGAACATACAGTTTTTGCCATTTCTGTTTTGAGGATGTTAGAATTGTGGTATGCCCTCAGCTTTGTAAGATGCTGAACAGATCGGTCCGTAAAAGTGAGCTCATCATCAGCGTCAGGGAGATAAGTCTCCAACATGGGGACCGCATTTAGGATCAACAACTAGAAAGCAAGTGTGAAGCCATGTGTGGCAGTATGGGACCGCATCAGCTTTTCGCGTAAGACATCAGGAATGCAGTTGAATTTGCCAATCATAACCGTCTCTATCGTCCGTTCAAAGGATTTTCTTCACCATGGGTAGTGGACAAAAGTCTGCAAGTCCTTCAACATCTCTGCTACTTCCTTTGATGCTCTAACCTTTGAAGAGTCGCAAACAAGTATACCTTCTACTATAACAATTAGTGCAAGTTGTATCCTACGATCGCCGTCCATTCTATTTTCTTTAGGCAATAACTTGTCCCGCTTCAACATGTGAACAATGTCACGGATTGAGTAAGACTCTTTTGGACCAAGTAGAGTATACCAGTAATGTTGACACCCTTTGGTAGGTGTTTGCAACTCTTTCATCTCTAACTCAGAAGGGTAAGGTGTACATTTCAGGCCTGTGAGGAGATCAAACTCACGGAGGGAAAACCGAATAGGTTGTCCGCCAAATACAAACCACATCTCATGAAGCTTGCGGATTACAAAGGACCGACAGAGAACTTGGTGGACAAGTTTACCATACAGTGACCTTTTGCGGACGGGTAGTTGAAACAGATGACCAAAGGGAGATGCTTTCAGCCATTGAAACTCCGGAGTTCCCTGAAAAACGTCTACAATGTCCAGCAGATACTCTGGCTTTGAGTATGAATTGATGCGACCTCTAGCAGGATAGCGGTTGGTGGCGAATAACCTAGGAGGGAGTAAGGAAACATCAATATCCTGAGTAGCTTCCGCAGGCAACGGATTACTATTATCCCTGAACACTCCACTAACTTTGTTCAACGGATAACAACAATTTTCATCAGACAAAGAGTATTTTTGGTGAGAGTTGAAATTGGTCCATCATAGGGTGGACATGTACCTGGTCTTTCTGATCTGGTCCACCATGGAGACATCATTGTCAGTGACGACACCAGCTACAAANGACGTCAATTTCCTCAGTAGCTTCCGCAGGCAACGGATTACTATTATCCTCGAACACTTCACCCAACCTGTTCAACAGAGGACAACAATGTTCATCAGACAATGAGTGTTTTCGGCAAAAGTTGAAAATGGTCCATCATAGGGTGGACATCTATCTGGTCTGTCTGATCTGGTCCACCATGGACACATCATTTTCAGCGACGATACCAACTACAAGCTGGTCCTCCAGAGGCATAGCATACCCAGTTCTAGTGTTTTCATCAGACCTGCATTGGAGGCATAATAAGGAGCGACATAAGTACATTGGGTGTAGAAGAAACGGTAGACAAAAATAGAAGGAAGATAGAAGTCAAGTGTGGACATACACTGGCTGTGGTAACTGGTCCACCTGATGTATTACAGGTTCGGCGCTTTCATGGTCAGCAGGCCTTGACTGTTGAAACTGGTCCTCCGGAGGCATAAGATACCCAGATCCAGCGTGGTCATCAGACCTGCATTGGAAGCATAAAAAAGAGCGACATAAATAGTTTGACTGGACAAGTAACGGTAGACATCTGGTCTAAAAAGGAGCCACATAAGTAAATTAGGTGGACAAGTAACGGTAGACAAAAACCTCTCTTGGTGGATGTCGTCCATCGCCCCAGCAATCCTGCACATTTGGTAACTTGTAAGTTACTAAAGACATAATGATGTTAAAAAGCAAAGGTGGAAAAAGACATACAGCGGGTTGACATAAAAAGTCGGATCTACAATTAGGTCCGAAGACGGTTTTATGTTAAAAAGCAAAGATGAACAATGACCATGCTCTGCTGGTTGTCTACCAGTAAAACAACGGTCAATCATGATACAAACAGTAAGTGGACAAGAAAAATCGGATCTACAAATAGGGCTACCAAATATCTGGTCTATCAGCTTATTTTCATAATTTGGTGGACAAAAAAAATGGATCTATTAACTAGTCTATCATACCAGTTTTCAAACCTAGACGAAGTACGCGGCTTTAATGAGAATTCGAAGCAATTAAACACAGACAAACTTGGGAGATGCGGTAGCAGGCCTTGGCTCTCCATCGCTTAAAATATCGGCATCTGCCACACGCACACTAAAACGAGAAAGACGAGCAGTTACGTTTTTTGGATTTCTTAAAAAAAAAAAAAGAAACCAAAAGTTCTCTTAAATACCAAGGGTCGGGTTTGGAAGAAGGTTCCCCTATGTCGTCGACTTCGACGATTGTAGGCGGAAGAAGCGGAAGATTCGGCCGTAGAAGCGACTGTATTAAGTAATTCATCATGAAAACGTACGACGACGGCCGTGGGCGGATGTTCAGCGAGAAAGAAAAAACGAAGAAGAAAGAGAATTTGACGAGAAAGAAGAGATGAAGAAGAAAGATTTCTCTTTCTGAAAAGAGAAGACGAAAGGGTTGCATTTACAAAGTCATTAAAATATTTTTTAAATAATTATTTTGTTTAATTAAAATTATTTTCTCTAATTTTTACGATATACCCATTGGAGGATAAAGATGTTTTTCTGCAGTGTGCGTGTTGGCAGGCGGGAGAAGCAAAAATCGAAAGTAGCATTTATGAGAAAGTTGTTCACTGTTCATGGCTGGATGGTTGACAATTTTCTCAAACTAATATACGCCTCATTACCAAGCATGACTTAAAGCCTCATTACCAAGCATGACTTAAAGCCTTACGCGTCATTTTCCATTTGTTTTGGAGACTGTTGGGAAAACTATATACGCTTCATTACCAAGCATGACCAAAAGCCTTATACGCCTCATTTTCCATTCGTTTTGGAGACTCTATTTGGAAAACTAATATACGCCTCATTACCAAGCATGACCAAAAAGCCTTATTTTGATATATTTGGTCAATTAAGTGCGAAGACTTTATTTTCATTCATTGTTTCTTATTTGTAAGCTTAGAAATATCGAGTGAATAGTTGTTTTTCATGTAAAGTGTGTAGTCTTTGAATTCTGTTTGCATTCGAGTTCTGTAAATGTTTCTTGTATTGATAAATGAAATATTGTGTTCAAAGGTAGACTTATATACAAGTACAGACCTAGCTATGATATTAAGAAGAGAATATCTACATGATCTAATTTACATAAATAGAAGATATGAACATATAATCAGGAAGTGATTGATCAAATCATTTGTCACTAGATTTTAACCTGCGGTACACCGCGAACATATAATTTCTATTATAATTTATATTTTATGTTGTATCTATTTGTTAAATATTGAATGTTTTGTAAATAGAGAAATAACTAAATTTTCTAGTTGTTGTGCGACTAAATATTTATATATTTTTTAACCCGCAATACACTTTATGACCATTTGTTTGTTATATTTAGTTTGTTTTGTTTAGTGTTTGAAATTCTATTTTGATTTTTAATTATTATAACAAAAAATAAGGGTTCTAAATACATAATCAGTAATTATACGCTGTGACTAAGTCACATTTTTCCTAATAATTTAATTATTTTATACAATCTTAGTTAAATCAACTTGATTTTATGTCAAATATTCTAATATTAGTAGTGTTGATAAATAATTAAATGAGGATTTAATCCGTTTAACACTAATTTAATAATATTTTATTAATTTCAACATGTTATCTTTATAACTCATCTACTATATAACCACATTATATAGTATTTTTTAATTTTTTAATTTTACATATTCATAGTAAATAAATTTTTTATTAAGTTTATATATGTTATTTATAATATTTAAATAATTGTCAATCGAAGTTTTTCTTACGTTTAAGAATCAAAGCTCACAGATTTTGGAAAACAAAATGGGAATCAAATTGTTTTTTTCTTTGTTTACGAAGGATTCAAATATAGAATAATTTCAAAACACAACATAATGTATGGTTAAATATATGATAGTTTCAATTTCCATATTGATTGCTGTTATTTTTTTAATTGAAATGAAATGTAAACTATTAAGAAACAAAATCTGGAGTAATGTTAGTTTTGGAAATTTTTTAGGGGTTAATATTGTAAATAACTTTTTAAATAAATAAAACTAAAAGGGCATAACACAAAATGTACTTAAAAAATGTTAATACAGATGATTTACTCTTAATACTAAGTTTGATGTGTTTGAATTAGCTTGAAGATTCAAGTTGGTTTAATCGTGTGTGTTTGACTATTCAACGGCAAATATATCCATCTCCAATTCTACCTTCATACATGATTCATCACATGCTTAAATCTTTGCTTCCGTTGATCAAAACTTAGGTGGATTCCCAGGCTTAATTTACATCAAAAACTATCTGTGAAGAACGTTAAGGGAGTACAAAATTTACTTTATTTTCATAAAAGATTCATGGTTTTACATACGTTCAGTCAAAATCTTAGAAGGATAATGATATAGAATGCTCACCAAATTGGGGAGCCAAACTCAAACTTCCATTTGATAGAAAAATAAACAAAACGAAGAAGATTCTGAAGCAAGATACAAATTTGGTTGGTACAGGCAAAAATCTTATATTATCCTCTAATGCTACTACAAATACTGGAAAATGTTTTGTCTCTCAATACAGGCTGAATCCAAAGAACTGGCTGACAATAATTGCCAATCCAAGTCCGATGGCCACAAGAGAAGATGCCCACGTTAGTTTCTCTGTGATCCTAGGAACCTTCTCTTTCAACGCTTCGCTACATGACCCGATAAACACTGTGTAGCTTCCCATCGCAATCACCGTCCCAATCAAGAACATAATGAGAAATGAAGCACCGGCTAACCGAGAAGGAAGAGCAAGCGCAGGCAATACCATCATCAGAGCATCCGGTTGCAGGCCGTGAACAATCCCAGTCGCAAATGTCGCAAACCCAATCTTTTTCTTCTTTGAGCTTTTCTCATCTGTTTCCCCATTCTCCAAGGTAACAACACATGGTTCCGGGATCTCAGAAGCTTCTTTGATTCCCATAGCACCAATCACGAGGAGAGTCAAGCCCACGACTCTTGTACCCCAAGTTCTTATGACTTCGATGTGAAGCCTATCTTTTAGAAGCAGAAATATTAAACCAAAGATGAGTTGACCAGCGTCGTGACCACATCCCCAGAGGGCTCCAACTGCAGCACTCTCCATTCTCGTCCGTCCAATGGAAAGTGGAGCCAAAGCAGCAAGGTGATCAGGTCCAGACAACGTGTGTAAGCAACCAGCAAAGAAACCAGTCCAGGCACTTGTCAATACCTCAGTCCGGAGGAGTTTACCACCAACAGCACTACCAGTAGATTTAGTAGCCGTTTGAAAGCTAGCAAAAGCAGGCGGCACAAGAACAGGGTTAACCAAAAGCGCAGCCACAGCAGCCACTAATATGACTGTTCCAGTGGATATAGTCTGCAACAAACACACAGATTTGCTTAACAGAGCATTGAACAATCTGAAGGTAAGCAGACAAAGAAAAGCCCTTAGAACATATTATTTCACAAAGGGTTTAAGCACATTGCTCTCAAGTCTCAACATATAAGTCACAGAACCAAGCATACTGAATAAACTACTTAACAAATTCACGGATCCTAACCTTCCTCTATCAACGAGATGTAATCCTGATCAAGGAGATACATAAAGTTATTCAAATTCCTCAGCAATGCAGCTATAAAATCCCTAAACTACACTAAAACTCAATCCAATAGCTCTTATCAATATCTTCTGAAATCGAGCCCCAAAACTAAAGCAAAGCCACAACGTAATTGCAGAAGATTTGATAATCATGGATATGTAATTACCTTGCGCTGCTCAAAACTCCTCACGATCCGTTCGATGAATCCTGGATTAGGTTTCGACTCATCGGGTTTAGGAGACGGAAACAAGAAATCTCTAGTCTGATTCAGTCCTGGAGACGTATCCGGCGATGGATTGTGGCGAAAGAAACAGGAAATGGAGCTGAGTCGGCGTGACTCGGGACGGCGAGAGGAGGCAAAGGTGAGACTCGGCGAATCGAGTCTGAGGACGCGAGGGAGGAAGGGAGATGCTCTTGAATGAGATTTGGAGAGAGTAACTGAGGAAGATGACGGTGGTTGTAGAAGCCTATCCATGGCGTCTCCTTCTCTTTCGGAGAGGCTAACGAGTTTTTAAGTTTTCTCAGAAGTTGGAAAATAAAAGGAAGAGAGAGTGAGGGACACTGTGCTCTCTCTCTCAATCGGTGAAGAGATAAACTTTTTAAAAACATACATTTCTTTTTGTTGTTGTTTCCTTTGTAAAATCAATAATACAAAAAGTAAAAGAAATATATTAATAAAATTATAAAGTATAAACTATAAAAATAAATATTATTTAAATAATATTATAATAATCATTTAATTATTATTAATCTGTTTGTTTATCTTCTTCCCTATCCCTCTTTAACTTAAGAGAATAATATATTCTGTTAAATAATTCTTAGCACTGAAAAACGAATTGTGTATTAAATATTAAAAAAAATTATTCGTAATGATTTTAATATTTTTATACGATTTTGACTCTAACCTTCTTCTTTTTAATAGTTTAACAAATTTAGCATTTTATTATCATAGGTAAAGTAAAATTATGTCCTAACAATTTATAACTCATAATTTTACCTAAGATATGTAATTAAAACTATGTTCTTTTTTGGGAAATTACACTGTATAACCTAAATTTTTTTTACAATTCACTAAATAGTTATACTAACAATATAAAGGTGATATAGTGTGTATTTTTTATAATAATTACAAATTAATCCCATGTTATTATTCTCTAACATTATCGCTGGCGACCATTTTCGGCGATCACTGCCAGTCACTTCCACCGGCAACCATCACCAGTTACCAGTGCCGGTAACCACCGCTGACAATCACTTTCGGCTACCAACTCCGACGACCACTCTCTACTACCGCATCTTTCATACCATTAAAATCTTTCCACTTTAGTAATTTTTTCTACCCTTTAAATTATATACTTAATTTTTGAATTAATATGCTATATTCTTAAATATATTTTTAATTTTAGTTACTACACTAATTCACTCTTCTTTTTTTAAACTCGTTATTTTGTTGTTTTATCAATTTTCATTTAACAAAAAATGGATTTATTATATTTTAATGATTATTTTCCATCTTTGGTTCTCTCTCTGTCTCTCTGTCGAATGTATCGCCTTTCTTCCTCTCACGTTTCTCACCCCCTAATTAGTTTTTTTAATTAAACTCTCAGATATATATATATATATATATATTTTTTTTTTCTTTCAATTTCAATCCAAATTTTACCTTGCAGTTTCGAATTTATATATATCAACCTAGCGAGTTTTGTGAATTTCTTCTTTGATCAAGAAGACTCCAATTGCTCCACCCTCGGTCTTGTGGAGTAAACAAACAAACAAAAAAAATCACAGTAAGTCTTTGATTTTTTTTTTTTTTTTTTTTTTAT
>NC_025703.1:23065046-23074456 GCF_000633955.1 Camelina sativa | reverse complement strand
TTTTTTTTTTTTTTTTTTTCATGTTTGAATTTCATCCATTAACGAACGATTATTCAATTCATAAATTTCTCAAAGAATTCCAAATGAAAAGTTTCATATTGCTTCAATTGCAGTAAAGATTCCAAGAAAATGTGATCCGTAGTAGTTTTGATTTCAATTTCAAAACTTAGGTTTTTATATTGTTTGATCATTAGCTTCATATGGGTTAATCATGTCACTAATCATTATCTTCAAGCAAGTGAGATTTAAGACTGAGCAATCTTGTTTATAAGCTTTAAGCTAAGATTGAAAGGTTTTAGCTTTGCAAATTATTGATCTTAGGATCTACTTTAAGCAGGATCATTTAAATATATAGTTCTATATATGTTGAAGAATTATAAGCTAAGATTGAGAGTTAATAGAATATGTTTGTTCTTCTTGCTCACAGATTGTTTTCTTCAAGAATCACCAAAACCTGTTTTAATCAGAGACATCAGACATGTCAGGTGTTGGCAATGAAGGTAAGCTTCAACATGTTCTTATTGTCAACACTTTGATCCATTTTGTCTCTGATTCTTGTTAGTCATATATAGTGACAGGTAAAGTCATTGTCATTATGGGTGTAAGCGGAGCAGGGAAATCGTAAGTTGTTTGTTTCATTTCTCTTCTTTGAAGAAAGATGTTTATCGTTATTGTTTCACTTTGTTAGCACCATAGGTACGATGTTGGGAAAAGCTCTATCTTGTGATTTTCTTGATGCCGATGATTATCATTCTTTATCAAACAGAGGTAACAGAATCGTTATATTTTGACGAATACAAGTTTGGGAAAATGCATGTTTATAAACCACTAACTGAAAGCTCATTGTTCTACTGTAGATAAGATGCGCCAAGGCATTGCTCTTTCAGACGAAGATCGAATGCCGTGGCTTGAAAAAATACAGGAGAGTTTGCGAAAACGTTTACTAAACGGAGAAACCGTTGTTCTCGCGTGTTCGGCATTGAGAAAACAGTATAGAGAGATCTTGAGAGGTTCTGATCCTGATTACAAACCCGGAAGCTATACGAGTTGCAAGGTTAAGTTTGTATTATTGGAAGGTACCGCAGAGGTGATCGCTGCTCGGTTACAGAAGAGAGCTTCTGAAGGAGAACATTTCATGCCTCTCACTCTTCTTCAGTCTCAGTTTGATCTGCTTCATGCTGATGAATGTGAAAAGATATTCAAAATCAGTGTTGTTCTAAGCCCTGAAGTTATAGTCAACACAATTCTTGAAATGGTTACTAATTCTTTGAACCCTTGAGAGAAGACTTTATCCAAAACCAAAACAAAAAAAAAGCCCTCAAGAGAATATATGAAAATTCTCAGGACATTGTTATTCATCTTTTGTATTCAACATATCAATAAGCAAAACTTGCTTTCATTATAAAAATGTACATTGTTTCATTTCATCTTCTACCATTTGTTTACATATGAAAAAGCAGCATCCAAATCTTCTAACAAATGTTTGGCAGATAACTTAACAGGCCCATAAACTCACAACTAGAAGCATCCACAAGACTACATGCATGCTGTTTCCAAAAAATGAAAACGGCAAAGCGTTCGTCTGTACAAAAGCAAAACAGCACCACACAACTCATCTCTGTATTTTTTTTTTTTCCCACTGCCGAGGTTTTGTAGCCCTTGCTCATCTCTGCATCTATTTGGCGGGAAAATCGACCAGAAAAAAAACCCCTCGAGGATAGAGAGAGAAGGTAGATTGAGAGGCGAGAGAGATAATGGCGGATGAAGGTAAAGAGGAGACGGGAATGGATCAAGTGGAGGAAGATTTCTCTGTGTGGAAGAAGAACACACCATTTCTCTACGATCTTTTGATCTCTCACCCACTCGAATGGCCATCTCTCACCGTCCATTGGGTTCCATCGCCTCCGGGTCCTTACGCGGCGGACCCTTACTTCGGCGTCCACAAGCTTATACTCGGAACTCATACTTCCGGTGGTGCTCAAGATTTCCTTATGGTCGCCGACGTCGTTACTCCGGCACCAAACGGTGAACCTGGTTTGCGCGGCGCTAATCAGGATCCTGTCATTCCTAAGGTATTTGATCCCTCGAGATAGATTCCTTTTTTTTCTTCTTTTTTGGCGTTCTTCTTAGCTCCAGTTCTATGTCCACCAAGTGTTCGATAAAAGTACTAGCTGAAAGTGTTAGAAATGAAACTGATGAGATTTATGAGTTTTAGTTTTTTTTTCTTCGATGCATAGTTTTTGTATACCAATAGACTCATGTTTCGTTAATTCTCCGATTTGTTTCAGGTGGAGATAAGGCAGAGAATACGTGTTGATGGAGAAGTGAACAGAGCGCGGTGCATGCCTCAAAAGCCTACGCTTGTGGGTGCAAAGACAAGTGGGTGTGAGATGTTTTTGTTTGATTACGCCAAACATGCTGCAAATCCTCAAACGAGTGAGTGTGATCCTGATCTGAGGTTAGTGGGACATGACAAGGAAGGGTATGGATTGTCTTGGAGTCCGTTTAAGGAAGGTTATCTTCTGAGTGGTTCACAGGATAAGAAGATCTGTCTTTGGGATGTTTCAGCTGCACCGCAAGATAAGGTTTTGAATGCAATGTTTGTGTATGAGGTAAGTGGAACAATGCAGTTGGTATATTGTCTCCTTTTTTTTCCATAAGATGAGGTTTGCTGTATCTTTACTCATTTGGTTTTGTTCTAGGGACATGAAAGTGCTATTGCAGATGTATCATGGCACAGGAAGAATGAGAACCTTTTTGGGTCTGCGGGTGAGGATGGTCGATTGATAATATGGGACACACGGACAAACCAAATGCAACACCAAGTGAAAGTTCATGAAAAGGAGGTAAGAACCACTCCCCTATATCTCTGCACATATCAAACAATGTTAAATTAGTTGAAATGTTTGACATCGCAAGCCTGCATGTTATGTTTGTATNTTCAATTGCAGTAAAGATTCCAAGAAAATGTGATCCGTAGTAGTTTTGATTTCAATTTCAAAACTTAGGTTTTTATATTGTTTGATCATTAGCTTCATATGGGTTAATCATGTCACTAATCATTATCTTCAAGCAAGTGAGATTTAAGACTGAGCAATCTTGTTTATAAGCTTTAAGCTAAGATTGAAAGGTTTTAGCTTTGCAAATTATTGATCTTAGGATCTACTTTAAGCAGGATCATTTAAATATATAGTTCTATATATGTTGAAGAATTATAAGCTAAGATTGAGAGTTAATAGAATATGTTTGTTCTTCTTGCTCACAGATTGTTTTCTTCAAGAATCACCAAAACCTGTTTTAATCAGAGACATCAGACATGTCAGGTGTTGGCAATGAAGGTAAGCTTCAACATGTTCTTATTGTCAACACTTTGATCCATTTTGTCTCTGATTCTTGTTAGTCATATATAGTGACAGGTAAAGTCATTGTCATTATGGGTGTAAGCGGAGCAGGGAAATCGTAAGTTGTTTGTTTCATTTCTCTTCTTTGAAGAAAGATGTTTATCGTTATTGTTTCACTTTGTTAGCACCATAGGTACGATGTTGGGAAAAGCTCTATCTTGTGATTTTCTTGATGCCGATGATTATCATTCTTTATCAAACAGAGGTAACAGAATCGTTATATTTTGACGAATACAAGTTTGGGAAAATGCATGTTTATAAACCACTAACTGAAAGCTCATTGTTCTACTGTAGATAAGATGCGCCAAGGCATTGCTCTTTCAGACGAAGATCGAATGCCGTGGCTTGAAAAAATACAGGAGAGTTTGCGAAAACGTTTACTAAACGGAGAAACCGTTGTTCTCGCGTGTTCGGCATTGAGAAAACAGTATAGAGAGATCTTGAGAGGTTCTGATCCTGATTACAAACCCGGAAGCTATACGAGTTGCAAGGTTAAGTTTGTATTATTGGAAGGTACCGCAGAGGTGATCGCTGCTCGGTTACAGAAGAGAGCTTCTGAAGGAGAACATTTCATGCCTCTCACTCTTCTTCAGTCTCAGTTTGATCTGCTTCATGCTGATGAATGTGAAAAGATATTCAAAATCAGTGTTGTTCTAAGCCCTGAAGTTATAGTCAACACAATTCTTGAAATGGTTACTAATTCTTTGAACCCTTGAGAGAAGACTTTATCCAAAACCAAAACAAAAAAAAAGCCCTCAAGAGAATATATGAAAATTCTCAGGACATTGTTATTCATCTTTTGTATTCAACATATCAATAAGCAAAACTTGCTTTCATTATAAAAATGTACATTGTTTCATTTCATCTTCTACCATTTGTTTACATATGAAAAAGCAGCATCCAAATCTTCTAACAAATGTTTGGCAGATAACTTAACAGGCCCATAAACTCACAACTAGAAGCATCCACAAGACTACATGCATGCTGTTTCCAAAAAATGAAAACGGCAAAGCGTTCGTCTGTACAAAAGCAAAACAGCACCACACAACTCATCTCTGTATTTTTTTTTTTTCCCACTGCCGAGGTTTTGTAGCCCTTGCTCATCTCTGCATCTATTTGGCGGGAAAATCGACCAGAAAAAAAACCCCTCGAGGATAGAGAGAGAAGGTAGATTGAGAGGCGAGAGAGATAATGGCGGATGAAGGTAAAGAGGAGACGGGAATGGATCAAGTGGAGGAAGATTTCTCTGTGTGGAAGAAGAACACACCATTTCTCTACGATCTTTTGATCTCTCACCCACTCGAATGGCCATCTCTCACCGTCCATTGGGTTCCATCGCCTCCGGGTCCTTACGCGGCGGACCCTTACTTCGGCGTCCACAAGCTTATACTCGGAACTCATACTTCCGGTGGTGCTCAAGATTTCCTTATGGTCGCCGACGTCGTTACTCCGGCACCAAACGGTGAACCTGGTTTGCGCGGCGCTAATCAGGATCCTGTCATTCCTAAGGTATTTGATCCCTCGAGATAGATTCCTTTTTTTTCTTCTTTTTTGGCGTTCTTCTTAGCTCCAGTTCTATGTCCACCAAGTGTTCGATAAAAGTACTAGCTGAAAGTGTTAGAAATGAAACTGATGAGATTTATGAGTTTTAGTTTTTTTTTCTTCGATGCATAGTTTTTGTATACCAATAGACTCATGTTTCGTTAATTCTCCGATTTGTTTCAGGTGGAGATAAGGCAGAGAATACGTGTTGATGGAGAAGTGAACAGAGCGCGGTGCATGCCTCAAAAGCCTACGCTTGTGGGTGCAAAGACAAGTGGGTGTGAGATGTTTTTGTTTGATTACGCCAAACATGCTGCAAATCCTCAAACGAGTGAGTGTGATCCTGATCTGAGGTTAGTGGGACATGACAAGGAAGGGTATGGATTGTCTTGGAGTCCGTTTAAGGAAGGTTATCTTCTGAGTGGTTCACAGGATAAGAAGATCTGTCTTTGGGATGTTTCAGCTGCACCGCAAGATAAGGTTTTGAATGCAATGTTTGTGTATGAGGTAAGTGGAACAATGCAGTTGGTATATTGTCTCCTTTTTTTTCCATAAGATGAGGTTTGCTGTATCTTTACTCATTTGGTTTTGTTCTAGGGACATGAAAGTGCTATTGCAGATGTATCATGGCACAGGAAGAATGAGAACCTTTTTGGGTCTGCGGGTGAGGATGGTCGATTGATAATATGGGACACACGGACAAACCAAATGCAACACCAAGTGAAAGTTCATGAAAAGGAGGTAAGAACCACTCCCCTATATCTCTGCACATATCAAACAATGTTAAATTAGTTGAAATGTTTGACATCGCAAGCCTGCATGTTATGTTTGTATGGTTAACCGGAAGTCATTGACTAAAAGTTACACATTCGGTATGACCATACTTTCTTCTGTTTCTCAGGTGAACTATCTTTCTTTCAATCCATTCAATGAATGGATTTTAGCCACAGCTTCCTCAGATTCTACTGTTGCCTTGTTTGACATCCGCAAGTTGAATGCACCATTGCATGTCTTGAGCAGCCACGAGTATGTTCCTTAACATTTTCTCATAAATATTGATGCCTTTGCACTGAGTAACTGTAAAGGGCTGTTTGCTGGAAAACCCACCATTTTAATGAAAGGCTTCGATTACAGGGGAGAGGTTTTCCAAGTGGAGTGGGATCCTAATCATGAAACAGTACTCGCATCTTCTGGGGAGGACAGAAGGCTGATGGTCTGGGACCTGAACAGGCATGTATCATCATCTTTTTTGCAGAACTTAAAAATATGAGTCTTTAAGCTGAGAGATTGTTCGATGCTGATTAAGGTTTCTTTTTGTGGTTTACAGGGTTGGAGAAGAGCAACTTGAGATAGAGTTGGATGCAGAAGATGGTCCACCAGAGTTACTCTTCTCTCATGGAGGCCACAAGGCTAAGATATCAGACTTCGCTTGGAACGAAAAGGAGCCTTGGGTCCTTGCAAGTGTAGCCGAAGACAACAGTCTTCAGGTCTGGCAGATGGCGGAAAGCATCTATCGCGACGAAGAGGATGCTGAGGCCGACATCAACGAAGATATTACACACCAGTCATGAAAAATAAGAAATGATTTGGTCTCTGTCTCTGCAGTACTTAAGTCATATTGTGCTTTAGCTAGTTTTGAAAAACAAGCTTTGCGTCTGTAGTACTAACATGAATCAGTTATGTTTGTTAATGTAAACCATGTTTGGATTTTCTTGGTTTCCTATTATCTGTGTCACAAAAACAAAATTTCGTGGCTAAAATTTAACTCTAGATCTTACTGAACCCATAAAAAGTTTGTTGGATAAGCAATCTTGGGATTGCATCTCTCTGCAGCATAATTTAGTACGATTAGTAACTTGATTAATCATCAGCATGGCAAGAGGATGCTTAAGCAAGTAAAGTTACTGTGTTACTAAAGAGCCTGGTTAAGATAAACAACAAGATACAAGAATCATTCCTTTCTTGCTCTTTTACGTATAGTACTATTCAGAGACTCAACTCCATGGATCATCAAGGAAAATCCCATACCAACTCATCAAGCTGCAATTTCAGCAATTAAGAATTGATGCAACATATAAGTGATTTCAAAAGCAGTTGACTATACCAGACGAACGAAAACAATCAAGTTACTAACCGTCGAGATGGATTCCCATAACTTTTCCAAATGCAACATTCAACATCTTCAACAAGAACCACAAACAGAAGCTACTAAAGTACAAAACCAAATGGCAAACTCGAACTGAATATTAACAAGTCTTATTTCTAGCTTCAACGAGCTCAAAAAGGAAATGCAATAACATAAGGAAAAACCAAGAGATTAAAAAATAGGATAATAGCACAAACGGGCTTGAAGGAAGCTGGTGATGCAGTTGAACTCTACTACTTATTGGAAGAAAATTAACTGCCAATATGAAAATGATTGATAGCCCACGATCGATGATACTTCAAACTGCTTTCGCTGCACGAGACCCACCTGTTGCAAAAGCAAGAGCCAATGAGTTCATAAACTAAATATAGGCAAACCACAAGTTCAAACAAAAACGATGAAGTAACCTAAAAATGACAAAATTCCAGAATAAGTAAAGAGAACACAACAGACTGGTGTCTAAGGCAAGAATCAACCAATATCAGGCTACGTAAAGAATTGAAGACATGGAGGTAACTAAGAAGAAAACCGAATAAAGATATAGCTGAAATGCACAGCCTCTAGGAAAGAGATCCAAAAGAACAAGAATATCACCTTTTCTCTTACTAGCGCTGGATCCATTGACATTAAATGTTCCAACTCCATTACTACAGAGAGGGATCTCCTTGCCAGCTAAGTTCTTATTATCCAAGCATTGTAGTTGGTCAAACTCACAACCATTTAGCCCTTGCTCATTCATCGACGCACCTTCTCCATTGTTCCCATTTTGAAGGCAGTACATGTTGTCAACATCGCATTGCATATTGCAAGGATGCATCATGTAAGAGAAAGGCACATTCGCAACCGCAGGTTTTTGATAAGGAAACGAACCAATCTCTCCATCAATTCTCCCTCTTATATCCACAAGCAAACACTTGAGCCTCGTAACCTCAGCTTCCAATGCAGCTTGACCTTGCAACCTCTTCATCAACTGATTATTAACAGCCGTAAGCCTCCTAACCTCATCTTCCAAGGAAGCAGCTTTAGCCTTCTTCTTCTCCCTATACTTTCTAACCGCTTCTCGATTCCCCAAAGGTCTCTTCTTCCCTGAAGATTCAGATGTATCATCAGTAGAGACTTTGTCCTCGCTCTGGGAAGGTAGAATCTTGGTGTGCACATGGAGACATGTATGTGTATGAGTGTTGTTCTCTGGTCCCGAAGGGTTACAAGTGTGAGTATGAGTACAAGCGTGAGAATCCCTCAAAAGCTCATCGAAGAAGGAATCCATTGAACAGCTACTAGGCAGTAATTCACCAACCATGTTCGAATTCGAAAACTCAAGCTCACCATCGTCCATTACTAGCAA
Organism: Camelina sativa; assembly: GCF_000633955.1. Lineage (NCBI taxonomy): Eukaryota > Viridiplantae > Streptophyta > Magnoliopsida > Brassicales > Brassicaceae > Camelina > Camelina sativa. The sequence continues at coordinate 23,066,022 of NC_025703.1, read as the reverse complement.
AGATGTAACCTTTGACTCTATTGACTGAACCCTAACCAAAAAAGTATTAGTCTTTGTGCTCGAAACCAAACAATTTTAAGCTTCCCGGTCAAGTAAATTACCTAATTGCAGAGTGAAAACGCAATTCAAGACGATTCAGAATAAGTCAAACGATTCAATTATGAATCTCTACTGATTGGCTGATACTCAATTGAATGAAAAGAATGAAAAAAAATCGTACCTTTAAAACGGATGAGCAAGAAGATGAATGCGAATTTGGAATTGAGAAATTTAAGGGCGAAACGGCGAGAAGGGTTTATTATAGAGAGAATTTAGGAAAAAGGGAAAACCCTAAAAAACGAAGAGATGCAATGAACATTGCTGGTTGAAGAGTATTAACAGATGGCATCATTTCCATGGCGGAAAGACATGGACGCACCAAAAGGGATTTCGAATTGCAGAAAATTCCTTTTTCTTCTTTTTTTCCTAATTAATTTCGTATAAAAACTTTGGTTAATTAATTAAATTTAAAAAAATTGACATTTTTTTTTTAGTTTGTTTTAAGGAAAAATGATTGCTAGCTACGCTAGTGTTCACCGGCGTACATCAATGTTGACCATCGTTGACCAGAAAAAAATATTCAAAAAAAAATGTTTTTTTCTTTTTTTCTTAATAACATTTTTTTGTTTTTATGTATTTTTGATAAATAAATAAAAAGATTAAATAATTTGTATAATTTACAAAAACAAAATATAACAACAAAAAGTTATACGAAAAAAAAAATACAAGAAAATTATATACCAAAAAAAATTAAAAATTATATAACAAACAAAATTTGTGATATATCTAGTAACTAATTTTGTTAATACAGAAAATATACCAAAAAATAATATAATAAAACTATACAACCAAAATTTTATGTGTAGTAGATTTTTTCATAAAACTATAACAAATCTATACATTTTCCTTTTAAAAATCATTTTTTATTTTGTATTTT
>NC_025703.1:23054349-23064796 GCF_000633955.1 Camelina sativa | reverse complement strand
TATAATAAAACTATACAACCAAAATTTTATGTGTAGTAGATTTTTTCATAAAACTATAACAAATCTATACATTTTCCTTTTAAAAATCATTTTTATTTTATATTTTTAAAGGTGGGGTTTTAAATATATTTTTTTATTTTTACTTATTTATAAGATTATGTCATTTGAAATATATCCAAGACATTACCAACTATTTCTTTGTTTCTAATAAGAAAAACTAAGGAAGAAAATAATGAAAATTTTCTTTATTTACATAAAAGACATATATCAAGAAGATAGTTAAAAAACAAAAGTTGATTTTGTAAAATCAAAGGTTGATCTATTAAAATCAAAGAAATAGTTGGCAAGGCCTTGGATATATTTCAAATGACATAATCTTATAAATAGGTAAAAAAGAAAAAATATTTAAAACCTCCATCTTTGAAAATACAAAACAAAAAATGATTTTTAAAACGGAAAGGTATATATTTGTTATAGTTTTATAAAAAAAAACTACTACACATAAAATTTTGGTGGTATAGTTTTATTATATTAGTTTTTGGTATATTTTCTGTATTAACAAAATTAGTTACTAGATATACCACAAATTTTATTTGTCATAAAAATTTTAAATTTTTTTGGTACATAATTTTCTTATATTTTTTTCATATAAATTTATGTTGTTATATTCTGTTTATGTAAATTATACAAATCATTTATTTTTTATTTATTTATAATAAATATATAAAAAGAAAAACAAAAATATTATTTTTAGGAAAAAAACGCTGGTCAACACTGGTTAATGCCGGATTTTGGCCAAAATTTAATGTTTATGGTGTTGTACACATAACCTATGTTTGTTTATGGATGTCCTTATGTGATAACAATAGTTCACGTAGTTAATAGAACATTTATATTGTTTGTATGTGTGGCTATGTGTTGGGTGTACTTCGGGTAGCTGGCAATCATTTTTCCAATTTTTAACCTTTGCTGCCAAAATTTAGACCAGAACACTCAAAAAAGATGTCATGAAAATTTATCTTAACATGAGTGATGTGAACTAGTGATGGTGAAAGAAGAACCTTAATCAAAATTAGCCATAAGATTTGATTATTGATCTGTGTTTTCTGGTTAATGGGAAATTATCTTATTCCATAGTTTTCCATTAAATCCAATATGCTCTCTCTTTTCTAGTCTTTGCTTAGTTGTACATCCCACTTGTTCTTTAGTTGTTGTTAATCAAGCTACGACACGTGGTCACGTTGCATCAGTATGATTCGATGGAATATTTTGCTTCCTGGACGAACGCCAAGACTCGTCATGACAGCCTCACTTTTAGTGATTTTGTTTCTTCTACACCTTCTACTCAAAGTTTTGGTTGAAATCTTCTAAAAAATTCATAGACGATAAAATTGATATTTGTAATTAGAATGGTGTGTCAAGATCTTCTAAAGAATAAAACTATGTAATAGATTAACATAAATTTGATGGAAACAAGTTTTTTACATCAGAGCTCAATAGAATCATGTAGAAATCATTAGCACAATTTAACAAGAGATAATATAACTAAGAAAAAGTCTCTAAAACACAGCTTCTACCAGCATGTGTTTATTTTTAGACCCAAATCCAACAATGTGGTTTAGATAAACTCTTCCTTCCTTAACTGTAGCTGACGAGGCTAACCGATGAACCATACCGCTGCTGAACCAACCCGTCACAGAAGCTTTCTTCCACCCATCTAAACTCTCCACCAGTTTAGAAGACGGACTACCTGAAACCACACTCACATTCATTGGCATTGGCTTTAAAGAAGAAAAAAAACAGAACTTCACAAAAGATGTCTAAACTTTTACCTGCAACAACAATCTTAGTTGGAGACAACAACTCAAGCCCATCTCCAAACCTCAATGTACCACCAGAAACATCAATGACACTAACTTGATTCCCATCCGTTAAGTCGATTTTGTACAAGTAACCAGAGAAAGTGTGGATAACGATAAGGAACCCATCCGGATGATAAACAATACCGTTAAGAGCAACAAGGCTATTGTACCATCCAGGTGGAGTAAACAGAGGACTTGTAATAGTATACACAAGCTTCCCATTGACATCAACCTTCCAAATCTTACTACCTACTGCATCAGTCACATAAGCATTGCCTTCTTCATCAACAGCTACATCGTCTGCAAACGTTTTCTCTTTACCTACATAAACATCCACACAAGCTATATTCTCAAACCTATTCAAGAAACCATCGACGGCTAACACACTAGAGGAGGAAGAAGTTTTACATACCATCACCATGGCAGCTGAGTTCAGTGAGGAAGAGACGGCTCCACGTGGACAAATCATAGGCAGCTAAAGCGCTGTAACGGTTACCAAGCAAGTCGGAGACGGCGACTAGGAGACGGTTTCTGACGCGGTCGATAGAGATTCCTAGGGAAGCGTTACCGGCGAGGTCAACGTCTTTGACTAAAGTGACTTCTTCAAGAACGTCGTCGTCGGAATCTTTAATAACAATCTCGCCGATTCCACCCCCGTCCATGAAGGAGACGAGGAACCTCCGACCAACGTCGTCCCATTTGGCGCACTCTCGGAAGTAGCCGGAGCTTTGGTAAGAGAAGACGTGAGTCGAAGGAACGGCTAGCTCTAAGGAAATGAGGTAAGATATGGGAACGGCGGAGATTAGGAGGAAGAGCGCGACGGAGCAAAACGACGGCGACATTTTTTTTCTTTTCTTGAAATTAATTGGAGAAAAGATAGTTAGAGGGGAGAGAGAAATAAATTGGGTACGACGAAGGGCAAAAGTTAAAAGGATAAAAAAAAAAAAAAAAAAAAAAAAANAGCGAACGTTAAAAATTTGGTGAAGCACACGTAGAACTACGAACTAGTATTGGTGGCCCGTTTAATGTTTTGATGGGCCCATAAAGTGTACTTTTAAAGTTTTAATGCATATAGTAGTGGGAGCTTTAAATACCATTTCAACGTGTTTATTAATTTGCATATGTTTTGTTCGATTTTTTGTTATAAACTACGTCCTGTGCTAATTAAATATTTTTTTTAACATTTCTCCTTAAATAATATATATATATATATATATTTTTATAATATTTGTTTGGTTAGATATAATGGAAAAATTCAATTATATTTTAAATTTTTTTTTGGCAAATTAGAAATATTCAAATGTGTTTGGCAATTGAACTAAAAAAATTGGAATATATAGGTAACCATAATTTTATTGGAAATAAATGTGTTTGTCAATCAATATAATAAAATTAGAAAATGAAAATAGGTGAAAAATGTAATTATCCCACATGGCTCTCATAATGATTTGCATAGAAAATTAAAAACATCATATATTATGAAGAATATAGAATTTGTTAAAAATACTTATTTTGAGATACTCCTTTTAAAAAATACTATTTTTTGAACATTTTCATTTTTGTTTTCTTTTACAAAATTATAATATGTTAATTTTTTTAATTAGTTTGGGTTCTCTATTTTAAATTTGGGATAGTTTTAAGGGGTTAAGGTTTATAATTTAGTTATTTTGTAAACTGAAAATAGATATTTTTGAAAATACACATCATAAAAATGTATTTTTTTTAAAATGACACAGAAAAATTGGTATTTAGAAAATGCCCCATATTATAAATAACCAGACCAGTGTAACCCAAAATCACCGAGTGCCGAAGACACTACTGGAATCTCGTACCGAGAGAATTTAATCCCCTATATAATAAAATGAAAGTACACAACCTTTTTTTGTAGACTATATAATTTTTATAAGTTGGTTACAAAATAGGTTATAGATTAAATATAGGTCGGTTACAAAAAAATATTATACATTAATTGGTCAATCTGTGGGCTATATGTATACACTTAAGAATATCCCAAAGAATCCTCTTAAGGAGAATATTCCAATGATTTATACAATTTCATAAATAAAATCTTTAGTATTCTATGTATTGCTACAAAATATATACTGTTAGATATAAAATATACTCTTAGACTTAAAAAGGAATAAAAATTTGGCAAATTATCATACTTAATTGTGATTTCCGAGATCTTATTATGCAGTTTAAAATAAAATCTTACCTAAGCATGGGTCATATTAAAAAACTTTCATCACACATGTTCAAAGATTGAAATAAAAACAAATAACAAGCATAACAATTTCTCATACATAAAATTACAAAATTAACAATATAAAACTTACAAAATATGTGTTTTCTCAAGCAATCATATTTAGGATATGATTTTATTGCATAATGTTTTATCCAAAAAAACTTAAAAAACAGTCATAGAAATTATATTTTATTCTAAATTATAATATAAATAAAAAGAATTACAATCTGTGTTCTCTAGCACGGGTCCTAATCTAGTAAGAAAAGTAATTTGCCTAATACATCTCAGAACAGAATCATAAAACCCTAGAGCTACAACGACCAGTTCGAACCTAGATTACAGAGAAATTCCTTTAAATACCACTAAATTTTTTTTTCCAAAAATACCATATATATTTTTTTTCCAAAAATACCACAAAAGATATTTTTTCCAAAATTATCACAAACACAAAAAATTGATTTTTAAGAATGTAAATTTTTTTTTTCAGGTTTGGGTTGACACATTTAGTTTTAGAGTATAATTTTTAGGCGTAGGGTTTAGTATTTAGAATTTAGGAATTAGTTTTTAGTATTACAACTTTAGTTTCAATTATGTGGTATTTTTGGAAAAAAATATATTTTAGTGGTATTTTTGAGAAAAAAACTAAATTGTGGTATTTTTGGAACAAAAACCTATTTTAGTGGTATTTATGACAATTGCCCTAGATTATATATTGTCATGTACATGTGTATTAGTGTATATACTTAAAACCCTAGATTATTAGTTCCGCATGATTGTGTCACTTGCAAGTTCTTGTTAAATAATTTTGTGTCTTACATTTTAGGGTTTGAGTAATAATGGATGCTCAAGATGCAATCAGCCGTCTACCAGATGAGCTTCTTGGGTGCATCTTATCCTCCCTCTCCACAAAACAGGCAGCTTCAACGTCAGTGCTCTCGAAGAGATGGAGGAATGTTTTTTAGCTTTCGTTTACAATCTCGATCTCGATGATCGTGATTCTGTGCGTAAGTCAACACAAGACTGGCCTGAAAATTCTAAGAGGTTCACGGCTTTTGTTTCCAACTTGTCTGCAAGGCGATTCGTGTATAAAGAAGGTCTCTTTAAAGAGTCATGTTTGTGTTCGAGATGGTCTTGATCCAGCTTGTGTTCAGAGCTGGATATGTAATGTGCTTAACCGTGGTGTTGTGGATCTTGATCTGTTCATCACTTTCCTAGGAAAATTTCCACCAGTGCTTACGTTGAACTTGATGAGCAATACATTGGAGCATAGGGCGTTTGTTTATAGTCAAGCTTCCTCATGATGTTTCTCTTCCTTTGCTTAGGAAATTATGTCTTTACTCAATAAAAAAAGATGGAGAGCGTAATGTTGTTGAAACACTTCTATCTAGTTGCCCTGTTCTGCAAGAATTTGAGTTTGAGGAAATGAAATCTGAGAAGCACCTTCCGGTACAAATACAATGGTCGTCTCCATCTGTAAAGAGACTACGCGTCCAATTTAATTACGTCCGCGACATTTCATTTGATTTAGTATGAGAATTGATGTGCTTTATGGTGCGAGTTGCTTTAAAATATTGTGTGTTTTTGAGTGATGACTAGCTGATTTGGGGGTTTTTCTTTTTCGCAGCTGCTTTACTTCTCCTGTACAGAATTACCGGTGTTCGATAGCCTTGTTTGTCTATCTATCGAAAGCGAAAAGAAGCGCGGATGGAGAATACTGCCACTTCTGATAAAAAAACTCTCCAAATCTAGAAACTCTCATCTTTAAGGTATCTCATGACACGCTTAAAAACATCCTAACCGCCATAAATACCGATATGTTTATTATATCTTAGATTCTTGGTCTCCTTTATGCTTCAGGGTCTAAAGCACGGCATTTCAAAAAGTACTTGTGGGGATGTATGTGTTTGCTATGGCTCAAGGGAGAATATTAGATCGTCTTGCCTATCAACATCTCGAGTGAAAGTGCTGGAAATATCAGGTTACGGAGGAGATAGTAGAAAAGATCCGAACCAAGTGAAGCATTTCTTGGCGAAAATGCCGTGTCTTGAACTGGTCAGAATAAGTGCTGCAATTGACTTCACAGTGCCCACTGATATATGTGACCTTTGGAATCTTCCACGAGCTTCACCAAAATGCAAGATCGAAGTCATTCCTTCACCAATTCCTTTTGGTTTTTTTTTTTTAATGTAAAATTATATTCTTCAAAAAAACTGTTTTACAATACTGCAACATCAAGCCCATTTTAAAATTTTAAGAAGGTTATAAATTGCAGCAACAAAACTAGTAGCTATGGGTTTGGAACCAATAGCGAAGCCCACTTCCATAAGCCGGGGAAGTCGTCAAGGCGCTTAGGCGAGCATTCATATCTACCATGCCGATGAGGATAGGGGCTGGAGTTGGTGAGTCTGGTGAGTCCCCATGACGCCTCTGTTTCGTTCGATCCATAAACTATGATCAGTGAGCTGAAAAGTGTACCTCAACACAGAAGATTGTAAACATGGGGACTCCCATAGTTTTCTACAACATTTCTGTCGGGACATTGTCTGTTTGTTAGTGGTATTTTTTTAGAGTTACTCAATAATTATGGCTTGGATGTATACGAAAAAAATTATTGTTCCGACTGTAAATCACTTAACAGATATCTTGAAAACAATATTATTCCCTATATTTATATATTTTTTAATTACTCAAAATACATATCAAACCAATGTATTTCTTCTGTATATTATAAACATATAATCATCTTATTTTGAATAAAATTATATTCGTATAGATAAAGATGCAAAAAGAAATGATCAAAATATCGTTATGCAAAATTCTTGTTCTAGCCTAGTCGTAGTAATTAATACTAATTCATGAAAATTGTCAGGTTATCACCCATTTGAAAATTAGTCATTAGTTTATATTCTCCTCCTCTCATCTATCTATACAAAAAAAAGAAAGAGGAAACATACTTTTCCGACAAAAAAGCCAAGTCAGAAAAGTGATATCTAGTGTGATTTGTTGCAAATACAGTGAGAGATGACTTGTTGCTCAAGTGAACTGGAGACACTAAGCACAAACCGTAATTAAGACTGAAGCTCCTGTGAGAAAGAAGAAGAGAAAAGGCTGTTGTTACTTCTCTCCAAGCTACTGATTGACACAGAGTCATTATCCTCCACGTCGACCATCGCGAGGCTCAAGTGAAGCTCTGTGCTCGAATTTGGGTAAACCTCGTCATCGAAACAATCTTCGTCTTCTTCTACTATCTTCACCCATTTTGCTACATCATCTTCGCCTCTTAGCAGCTTCAATATCTGCAAAAATGTTATTGGATAAGCGACTAAAAGGGTTGGCACAATTTATATATGGGTAAAACAGAGGATTCAACACTTGAATTCCATTAGAAGTCTCCAAAATAATTGTAATTAACCTCTCTGATATTGGGACGATGAGTGGCTGCTCTTGTGAGACAATGTGTAGCAGCAAGAACCATCTTATGAAACTGATCTTCGTCGAAAGTCCCAGAGATATTCGGATCCAAGAGCTCTTTTGCATTGCCTTTATCGATCATTGGTTTTGCCTGCAACCCAAGTAATCTCTTTTAAAGTTTTCCAATGATGATTTCTTATGCTACAAGTAAACCAAACCAACACTTACCCACATGACCAAACTCTCTTGTCCTCTTGGGCTATCAGATGATATAGGAGTTCTTCCTGAAATGAGCTCAAGCAAAACTACTCCAAAGGCATATACATCGACTTTATCACTGACTTTTCCATACATAAAGTACTCAGGAGCTAGGTATCCAAACGTTCCAACCACGTCTCTTTGTATTGTGTATCGACAAGACTTTGATCCCCACATCGAAAGTCCGAAATCTGAAAGCTATTCTCCAAATAAAGATTTAGTAAATGTTAAATCTTTATGAAGCTTCACGTAGATGACTTTATTTTTTCAATACCTGAGGTTCGAACTCATCCGAGAGAAGAACATTTGAAGATTTGACATCTCTGTGGATCACAGGATTAGAACATTGGTTATGGAGATAATCAAGAGCTTCCCCTAACCCAATTGCTATCTTGAATCTGTCTTCCCATCTCAATACATGCTTACCTGAAGAAACTGAATCATTAGTTAACTCTTTTATGAATTTATGTGTCAAGATGATTAATTAAGAGAATAAGGTAGTCTTGTGCTAACACTGAAGAGTTTCCTCCAAACTCCCTCTGGATGAGAGATTGTAAACAGAGATTAGATCGTTGTAATGAACGCATACACCAATCAAAGGGGAGATGTTTGAGTGACTCAAAGAAGAGATTATGCTCGCTTCATGAACAAAATCCTTCACTGCTTCTTTTACAGATGGTTTCAAGATCTTCACCGCCACGGCTCTACCATCTTCAAGAAACCCTTTGTACACTTCGTTACATCCTCCTTTCCCGATTAGATTCTCTGTAATCGAAACAAGAATCCCATAAAGTGGATGTTAACAGAATAAAAACAAAGTAGTGCTTCGTTATTACCTGAAGAGAAATCTGATGTTGCTGTCTTAAGAACATCATAGCTGAACCATCTGTTTATTTCCTTTAGTATGTCTTTAAGTTGTTTATCACAAAAGCTCGGTTGAGAAGCCATATTCGGATGATGCGGAAACCGTTCAGGCAAGCTCATGACCCAATTGACAACTGATATTTTCCTACTCTGTTGGTGAACCATTGGACTAGCTAAAGTGGCTGTTCTTAGCAATGGCCAACCCGGTTTCTTGTCTATTAGCTCTACTGATGGAAGAGATAGCAATCTTCCTGACATCTTCCTCTTCTCTTGTCCCGTTGTTACCGGGAACTCTATGCGTTTAACCGTAGTTTCTTCATACTTCAGTTGGCTTTCCTTGTCTGAAAATCCATCAGAAAGTTCAGAATTTGGTCTTGAACTCATCTTTTGAGCTGCAAGAAGAATCAAATTCTATTCTGGTAAAACCGATTTCGAGTTTGAATAATGTTATAGACTTTATACAGAGTCAAAGATTCTGGTCATAAAGAGAACCAAACGAACCAAGAGGTAGTTGGTAATGGTTGGAACGTCTAAAGACAATATTCCCTCTGTGGATGGCCAAAACATTGGTTGTTGAAGGAAGCTCTTTTGCGCAGCCTTTAGCTATTCTTAGACTAATAAAAAAACATCTAAAAATCAATAAGAGAATATCAAAAACATTTCTATAAGTTTCTACTTATAGATTTTCTCACCTTAATTTCCTTTGTTGTTTAACTCCAATAACAACTGACATAGCGTTGTATCTCTTTGCCTCTTTAACTAAAACCCCTAGAACTGAATTGCCCTTCAAAACTTCTCCTTTGAGCTCAATCTGTTCTCAAAAACGGTATACACATTGGTAACAAAATTTTGTCTTTACGCGAACTAATCCCGGAAAAAAAAAGATCTATAGATACCTTTTTTGTTGAGCAGAATCCACTGTAAAGTTCTAAGTACCGATCAAGCGATGACTTGCTTTTCAAGGCACGATCTGTATCAATCATAACTCAGAAAATAAGTGTCATAAATCAAAAAATCTAGTATATAGAAACTTTAAAAGAGAAAAAAGAATAATAAGGATAGAAGAAGAAGAGCGTACAAGAAGTATAACAAACATGGACAACAACTACACAATCTCCATGTTCAGCCACTTCTTCAAGTGCCCATTTCAAGATCTCTTTGCCACTCTCATCAATTCGAATTCCAACCAATACAATGTTCCTCTTCTTCACAATCACATGATCCACTTTTCTATCTTTCTCCACTGCCATTTTTTTCTTTCTCACAACTCCTTTTTCTTTTTTGTTTTGTGAGAGAAGATAAAACTAATACAAAAATGACAAAAAAACAATATTAAAAATGTATCTGTTTTAAACTCCAAATTTTATATTGCTTCTTTAAATACTCAAGTTGTAGGGAAGTTGAAAAATAGAAAAATCAGAAACTTGATGTTGCAACAACTATCAGAAACAAACAAACAAAAAACTCCAGAGTATTGAGAGGGAGACAGTTGAAAATTCAAAGGACATTTAATTTATAAAAAAACAAAGTTGGATTTTTAAGAGATACACGATGAGCATTAAGAGACAACATAGTATCACCTAAAGCCTTTGTATTATACTATTAAATTTTGTCTTTAGGACATAAATAAATTGATAGTTTTGCGTCCATGTGCCATCAGCATTTCTACCTGCCCTGCCACGACTAACAAAACAAGATTGACACAAAATAGAAAAGTAACTTACATTATTTGGAGGACCTTTGATATATACGTAAATGCTGATGATCTTCTTATGGTTTTACTGTAGTTTTTTTTTTTTTTTTTTTT